>NW_006408628.1:9622218-9684373 GCF_000296735.1 Chrysochloris asiatica
TTCAATATTCTCCTCCAACACCCTAACTTAAAAACATCAATTCTTCTATGGTCTTCCTTATTCACTGTCCAGCTTTCACATGCACATGAGGTTATTGAAAATACCATGGCTTGAGTCAGGCGCACCTTAGTCCTCAAGCTGACATCTCTGCTCTTCAACACTTTAAAAAGTTCCTGTGCAGCAGATTTGCCTAGTGCAATATGTCGTTTGGTTTCTTGACTGCTGCTTCCATGAGTGTTGATAGTTGAACCAAGAAGAATGAAGTCCTGGAAGCAAAGAAAACTTGAAATACTTACTGATGATGGTCAAAGACCAGAACCTTCAGTGTGTATTGCACCTCAATGTAAAGAAAACAAAAAGCTTCACAACTGCACTGATAAATAACATCATAATAAATGGAGAAAAGATTGAAGTTGTCAAAGATTTCATTTTGCTTGGATTCACGATCAACACTCATGGAAGCAGCAGTCATGATATCAAAAGACTTATTGCATTAGGCAAATATGCTGCAAAAACCTCTTTAAAACATTCTAAAACAAAGGTATCTGTTTGAGGGCTAAGGTGTACCTGACTCAAATCATGGTGTTCTCTATCACCTCATATACATGTAAGTGTTGAACAATGAATAAGGAAGACTCCAGAAGATTGGTGCATTTGAATTGTGGTACAGAATAGTGATAGTACCATGGGATGCCAAAAGAAAAAACAAATCTGTCTTGGACGAAGTATAGCCAGAATGCTAGCAAGGGTAGTGATCCTTTATTTCTTTGACTTTGGGCATGTTATTGTTACTTACTGGAGTCGCTTTGAAGGAGTTGCCAACTTCCATGCGGGTTGTAACAAAGGAAGGGCTTTATTGTGCTAGCACATGACTCAGTGGATTCATATCCAGAGACTGAGCCCCATCTTCTCTGTGTGAGGATATTTTATAGGGAATAGGGGTGCATACATGAGTTCATTTGGAATCGGTTAGTGGGTGCCAACAGCTTCACAGGGCTACCTGGGATTGGTTGGTTCAAACACACGGCAGGGAAGGCTATATGAGCATACAAGCAAGCAGTTAAGAAGCGGAAGCAGGTAAACATTAGCTTGTGGCTCTGTTCCCTCCTGGAGGTGGGTTAGGAACAGATTAGCCTGGGGAATCACATGAGGCTGAGGTGGTCTGTTGCTTATTTCCTGGAATGTGAACCTTGTTCCAGGAATGAGCTATGAGCTTGGGGGACATGGGAGGCCAGTGCCTATTTCTGCAGGCCTGCCTGCCTGAGTGGTGAGGAAGAGTCCCTGGAGAAGAACATCATGCTTGGTGAAGTGAAGGGTCAGCAAAAAAGAGGGAGAGCCTCAATAAGATGGCAGCAACAATGGGCTCAAACATAACAACAATTGTGAGAATGGTGCAGGACAGGGCGTGTTCCAGTCTGTTGTACACAGTATTGTGATGAACTGGACTGTTGTTGTTAAGTGCCATCGATTTGGTTCCAACTCATAATGACTCTGTATAGGGTTTCCAAGGAGTGGCTGCTGAATTTGAAACGCTGACCTTGTAGTTCAAAACAACTTTGTGGTCCAGTGCCCTATCTTACAGCACCACACCAGGCCTCCACATTTGTGGTTATAATTCTATTTGAGAATGGGTTTTCTTTATTATGTTAATGCGGTATGATTAGTGCAGGGTCTGTCTTAAATCATTCTCTTTCCAGACATGGAAGAGGTTCAACATGCAATCAAGGACACAGAGATGGGAAAAGAGTGATGCCAAGCCACATAGAAATCTCCTAGGAGCAGAAGCTGGAAGAGACAAAAGCCTTCCTCCAGAAGCAACAGAGAAACAAAGCCTTTCCTTACAGTTGGCCCTCTGAATTCAGACTTCTAGCTTTCTAAACTGTGAGATCCTCTTGGTGTGGCACTGTAGGATCAGCACTGGACTTCAAACCACAAGGTCAGCAATACAAACCCACCAGCTGCTCCTCAGAAACCCAATACAGGATCGCTATGACTTGACAGCACTTAACAACAATATCATCTGAAGAAAAAATGATGCATTAAATACTAATGACCGAAGACCAGAAGAGTTATGGAGTGACATCAAGAACATCATACAGAAAGAAAGCAAAAGAAGAATATTAAGAAGACAAGAAAGAAAAGACCAAAATGGATATCAGAAGAGACTCTGAAACTTGCTCTCCAGGATAGGCATGCTAAAGCAAATGGAAGATATGAGGAGGTAAAAGAACTGAATAGAAAATGTCAAAGAGCAGCCCAAGAAAACAAGGTCAAATATAATGAAATGTTCAAAGACCTGGAGTTAGAAAACCAAAAAGGAAGAACACGCTCAGCATTTCTCAAGCTGAGGGAACTGAAGAAAAAATTCAAGCCTTGACTTATAATATGAAGGATTCTATGGACAAAATGTTGAATGGTGCAGAAAGCATTAAAAATAATAATAATAATAATAATAAAGATGGAAAGAATACACAGAGTCACTGCACCAGAAAGAAATTATTGATATTCAGCCATTTCAGGAAGTAGCATATGATCAAGAGCCAATGATACTAAAGAAAGAAATCCAAAAAACATTGAAGGAATTGGCAAAGAATGAGACACAGGGAATTGATGGAAAATGAACGGAAATCTTTCAAAAAGCTGATGAAGCACTGGAGGCACTCACTATGCCAAGATTTGGAAGACACAAGATTTGGTACCTGGCCAATTGATTGGAAGAGATCCATATTGTGTTCAGCTTTCACATGCATATGATGTTATTGAAAAATACCATGGCTTGGGTCAGTTGCACCTTAGTCCTCAAGCTGACATCTTTGCTCTTCAACACTTTAAAACCATCTTGTGAAGCAGATTTGCCTAATGCAATATGTCCTTTGATTTCTTGACTGCTACTTCCACGAGTGTTGAAAGTTGATTCAAGAAGAATGAAGTCCTTGACAACTTCAATCTTTTCTCCATTGATAAGAATGTTGTTTATTGGTCCAGTGGTGAAAATTTTTATGTCATTTTCTTTGAGATGCAATCCATACCAAAGGCTGTGCTCTTTGATCTTCATCAGTAAGTATTTTAAATCCTCTTCACTTTCAGCAAGCAAGGTGGTATCATCTGCATATTGAAGGTTGTTAACGAGTCTTCCTCCAATCCTGATGCCACACTTTTCTTCATATAACCCAGCTTCTTGGATTTTTTCCTCAGCATACAGGTTGAATAAGTATGGTGAAAGAATACAACCCTGTCGTACACCTTTCTTAATTTTAAACCATTCAATGTTCCCATGTTCTGTTTGAACAACTGCCTCTTTGGTCCATGTACAGATTCCTCATGAACACAATTAAGTTTTCCAGAATACTCATACTTCACAATGTTGTCCATCGCTTGTCATGATCCACACAATCGAAAGCCTTTGTATAGTCAATAAAGCACAGGTAAACATCTTTCTGATATTCTCTGGTTTCAGCCAAGATCCATCGGACATCAGCAATGATATCCCTCATTCCACGTCCTCTTCTGAATCCAGCTTGAACCTCTGGAAGTTCTCTGTCAATGTATGCTTGTAGCCATTTCTGTATTATCTTTAATAAACATTACTTGCATGGGATATCAAAGATATTGTCTGGTGATTTTTGCATACCATTGGGTCACCTCTCTTTGGAATGCGCACAAATACGGATCTCTTCCAATCAGTTGGCCAGATGGTTGTCTTCCAAATTTCTTGGCAGAGATGAGTGAGTACCTCCAGTACTGCCTCACTTTCTTGAAAGATTTCAATTTTTATTCCTTCATTTCCTGGTGCCTTGTTCTTTGCCAATTCCTTCAATGTACCTTGGACTTCTTCCTTCAGTAGCATTGGTTGTTGATCATATGCTCCCTCTTGAAACGGTTGACCATCAACCATTTCCTTTTGGCACAGTGACTCTGTGTATTCCTTCCGTCTTCTTTTGATGCTTTCTGCATCGTTCAATAATTTCCCAGAGAATCCACAAAAACAAAAGCTGAGGCTTGAATTTTTTTCTTCAGTTACCCCAGCTTGAGAAATGCTGAGTGTGTTCTTCCTTTTCGGTTTTCTGACTCCAGATTTTTGCACATTTTGTTGTAATATTTGACTTTGTTTTCTCGAAATTTTCTGTTCCAGCTTTTGTACCTCCTCATCTCTCCCATTTGCTTTAGCATCTCTATGCTAAAGAGCAAGTTTCTGTCTCTTCTGACATCCATTTTGACCTTTTCTTTCTTTCTTGTCTTCTTAATGACTTTTTGCCTTCTTCATGTATGATGTTCTTGATGTCATCCCACAACTCTTCTAGTCTTTGGTCTTTAGTGTTTAATATATCAAGTCTGTTCTTCAGATGATCTCTAAATTCAGGTGGGGTATATTCAAGGTCATATTTTGGCTCTATGTGTATAATCGTCTCTTATGCTGTCTAATTTTGCAGAATTCTGTCATGCAATCTCCATCATCATTTCTATAACCAAGACCATATTTCCCAACTACTGATTCTTCCTCTTTGTTCCCAATCTTTGCATTCCAATCACCACTAATGATCAATATATCTTGATTGCATGTTTGCTCAATTTCAGATTGAAGAAGTTGATAGAATTCTTCTATTTCATCCTCACTGGCTTTAGTGGTTGGTGCATAAATTTGAAAAATAATGGTATTAACTGGTCTTCCCTGTAGGTGCATGGATACTATCCAATCACAGTGTTATACCACATGGATTGATCTGGATATGTTCTTTTTGACAATGAATGCAACCCATTCTGCTTCAATTCCCGGCATAGTAAATCAAGTGATTGTCAGATTCAAAATGGCCACTACCAGTCCATTTCAGCTCACTGATGCCTAAGATATCAATGTTTATGCGTTCCATTTCATTTTTGACTCCACAGTATGAGAAACTGACAGATGGGTGGTGGCCTTGTCTAATACATCATTGCAAAAATTATTTTCCTAGTCTGTAGGCTCTCTTTTTACTCTCTTGGTAAAATCTTTGGATGCACATAAGTTTCTAATCTTTAAGAGGTCTTCTACTGTTTGAATGGGTTTTTTTTTTTTTTTTTTTTTTTTTTATTGTGGCTTGAGTGAAAGTTTACAGGGCAGATCTTTTTTTTTTTTTGCAATGTTTGATAGTGTATGTATGCCATGTATTAGAGCTCCTAAGTTTGTTCCTGTTTTTTCATTGATGGTCTTTATAGTTCTGACCATTTATTTTTACTGCAGTGATTCTGTGTATTTCTTTTGCTGCTTCTTGCATCATTCAATATTTGGTCTATAGAATCCTTCAGTATTTCAACCATAGCCTTGAATGTTTTCTTCAGTTATTCCAGTCTGAGAAATCTGAGTGTGTTCTTCTCTTTTTGAACTCAGGTCTTTCCACATTTCATTACTGTACATTGTCTTCTTGAACGGCCCTTTGAAATGTTTTATTCAGCTCTTACTTCTTCCTTTCTTCCGCTCAGTTTAGATTCTCTATGCTCACGAGCAAGCTCCAGGTCCATTTTTGTCTTGTTTTTCTTTCCTGTATTTTTAATGGCCTTTTGCTTTCTTCCTGTATGATATTCTTGATGTCATCCCACACCTCTTCTAGTTTTTGGTCATAAGTGTCTAATGCATGAAATCTATTCTTTAGATGATCTCTAAATTCAGGTGGGATATGCTCAAGTTTGGAGTCCTGGTGTGGCACTTTGTGTTAATGTGCTGGATTGCAAAGTTGGTTTGAACCGTAAGGTCAGAAGTTCAAGCTCACCAGCCACTCCTCAGAAACCCCATACAGGGTTGCTATGGGTCGGAATCTACTCGATGGCACTTAACAACAGTAACAACAAAACAATATACTCAAGTTCATATTTTTACTCTCATGGACTTGTTTTAATTTTCTTCAGCTTCAGCTTGCATATGAGCAATTGACAGTTTATCTATTTCATAGTCTACCTCTGACCTTTGCCATCTCTACCCAAAGATGAATTCAGTTTGATTCCCTGTGTAATCCATCTGGTGAAGTCCATGTATATACTCATTTTACATATATATATTTTAAAGGCTTTGCAATGAGGAAGTCATTGGTCTTACAAAATTTTATCATGTGGTCTCCAACATCATTTCTATCATCAAGGCCGTATTTTCCAGCTACTGGTCCTTCTTTGTTTCCAAATTCTGCATTTCAATTACCAGTAATTATCAATTGTTTTTGATTGCATGTTTCATCAATTTCTGATTGAAGAAGTTGGTAGAATTCTTCAGTTTCATCACCACTGACTTTAGTGGTTGGTACACAAACATGAATAATGGTGGTATTAACTGGTCTTCCTTGTAGGCATATGGATATTATCCTATCACAAACAGCATTGTATATTAAGGTAGATCTTGAAATGCTCTTTTTGATGATGAGTGTGATGCTGTTCCTATTCAATTTATCTTTCCTAGTATAGTAAACTATGTGATTTTCAAATTTGAAATGGTCAATACCAGCCATTTCAGCTCACTAATGCCTATGATATCTATCTTTATGTATTCCATTTCATTTTTGACATCTCCCAATTTTCTTAGGTTTATACTTCATACAGTCCATGTTCTGATTATTAATGGATGTTTTCAGCTGTTTCTCTTTATTTTGAATTGTGCCACATCAGCAAATGAAGGTCTCCAAACTTTTGTTCCACTCATGTCATTATGGTCACTCTACTTTGAGGAGGCAGCTCTTCCCCAGTCGAATTTTGAGTGCCTTTCAATATGAGAAGCTCGTCTTCTGGCACTATATCTGACAATGTTCTTCTGATATTCATAATGTTTTCATCTTTCGGCACTGTCTTACAACAGTCCACAGGTATAAGGTTTTCAGTAACTCACTATTTAGAAGAAGTGTGTCTCTCCTTCTTGTTTGTCTTAGTCTGGAAGCTGTACTGAAACCTGTCCATGGGTGACCCTGCTGGTATTTAAAATATTTGTGGCATATCTTCCAGCATCACAGCAACATTCAAGCCACCACAGTTCGAAACACTGACAGACAAATGGTGGTTTTTGACATTAAGAACTTTTCAAATCTATCAGTGAGGAGGTAGGAAGGAAATAATTCCTTTGGTGATTTTGCTAGTAATTCACAGTTACTCAGAATAGTGATAGGTCCTGCTCTCACAGTTACTGAACCATTTGGGATGTGTAAAACATTCTGTATGCTACTAATGGTAGTGCTTCGAGAAGCACTGAGACAGAAGAGACAAATCCATATTCAGAATATAAACCACTGTCTCTTTTCATGATGAAAGAAATTCAGTGTAAGAGTCTGTCATCAGGTTGCTCGTGTGCCATATTGGGAGCTCAAAATTGTCCTCTGCTTTAGTAAATTGGACTCTTGGTGTAGTACTGTAAGATCAGCACTGGACTGTGAACCACAAGGTCAGTGGTTCAAACCCACCAGCTGCTACTTGGAAGCCTTATACAGGGTCGCTATGAGTTGGAACTGACTTGACAGCACTTAATAACAACAAGAATTAGTAAATTAGGAATCCTGGTGTGATGCTGTAGGATAAGCCCTGGACCATAAGGTCAGTTTGGACCTCAAAGTCAGTGGTTCAAACTTACCAGCTGCACCTCGGAAAACTTATAGAGAGTCGCTGTGAGTCAGAACTGACTTGACAGTGCTTAACAACAGCAGCATTAGTAAACTGGCATTAGGTACACTTTTAGGAAGATCATTCTTGGGGCGAGAAGTCAACATTGTTTTGTCCATGCATAACTTCAATTCTTGACACCAAATCCATTGATTTATAGGCCCAATAAGTAAGATGACGATATCCATAGAGTGGATCACCTCATTGTTCAAAGACCCCTCCATAGTCTTCTTCTTTTTAAAAATTTAAGTACATTTCAATATATTTAGTTTAACACTTGAATCATGTTGGGAAATAAGAGAATGGCTTGGACGAATTACATGTTATAATTAAATACTATCCACTTCTCACCAAAACATTGTCTTCTTTTTCCTTTCCTTTTTTTTCTTTTTCTTTAAGTTTCTATTGTGACTTGAGTGAAAGTTTACAGAGCAGATCATCAGTTTTACATTTAACAAATCATACAACTTGTTTCATCACAGTGATTATAATCCCCTCCATGTACCATCAATTAACAGTATTCCTCTTTATTCACTTTAGCTCTTAAAAACAAAAAACAAAAACACAAAACAAAACCACTCAGGCATATATAATAATTTACACCACCAAAAGGCACATTCTGCAAGTCTGCCTTCTGGCCACTATCTCTTAGTCCCTCTCTTTCCATGAATCAGAGTCCTCAGCCACTCCCCTTCTCGATGTCCACATCTCTGCCTCCATCTTTGGTGTCGCTGCTCCTCTGGATAAGGTCCCACATTCCGCTTGTGCTCTTATCCCTTGATGATCCTAGGGTCCTTTGTTTCTGGACTGTAAGATTAACTGTTACCCTATTTCAGCCAGACCCATCTAGATAAAATGAAAACTATTCAGTGGGGACTCTTTCTTTCCCCACACACTCTTAAACTAAACTTTTTATTGAAACCTTGTAAGCCAGTCACTTCATGCCTTTATCGCTTCCTCATATCAAGGAGCTCTGGTAGCGTAGTGGTTACGAATCGGGCTGCAAACCTTAAGGTCCGCGGTTCGAAACTACCAGCTGCTCCGTGGGAGAAAGATGAGGCTTTCTACTCCCGTAAAGATTTACACCCTCGGAAACCCTATACAGGGTCGCTATGGGTCGGAACCGACTCGATGGCACATAACAACAACAACATATTAAGTAGCCAATGTGTAAGTTACCTGTCCCTATCTACCCTGTGTACAGAGGAGATAGCTTTGATACTTGATATGAAGACTCCTTCCCTCTCTGTTGGTATTTAGAGTTACTACCTCCATGAGTATAGGTCAGGTTCATCAAATTGTAGCAATTTGCTTTTGTTTCCTTTGTCAAAAATTGTGCTTTTAAAAAAATATTCCTCTAGTCGAGTTGTGATTATCAAGTCATCGAGGCTAGGTCAAATGGGTACTGTCTGCAAGTTTGGGTGTTCTTGTGCATCTCCCCTCACTTCATATCAGCTGGATGCTTGACTCTCGGCTCTATCCCTCTGTGGCTATGTCCTTGTCCATGGGCTCAAGTGTCCTCAGGTCTTACCACACTTTGGACCAACAAGCCCTTCCTCTTCTCTCTCTCATCTCCAGGTCAACGGGAGTTAATGGACTGTGGTTGAATTCAGCCCATTTCTTCATTGCTACCTTTCCCCTTCTCCCAATCACCAGTAAACCAATGTAGTCTCCAGAAAGCTTACATGCCTGTTCATGTGTTCCTTTTGAGTTTCAGTCTTAGAGGGGAGTCGTCCTGAAGGAGTTTGATTGCTTGCCTTGATGGCTTCCTGGCAAACAGCTTGCTTATACTTATAGTAGCCAGTCGTGCTGACATTTTTGTTCTGGATTTTTCTTGATGATCTTTCTTTGAAGATGTATCTTCTGTTGCTCTAGCTGTTTTAGGCTGGTCAGTTTGTCCTTGCTAGTGGGAATGTCCCACTTCATAAGGTTCTGGATGGGACTCAGGATTCTACCTAAAGTCCTATACTCTGCAAAGGCTTTGCACGAGGCCTATTTCACTGGGCAAGTTCTAGAACCCCTTTTAGGTATTCCAATCAGTTATAGGCTGAAGATGGGCTTACAAGTTTTCTGCAATCATGTTTCCTGATATTCCTTTTTATCCCACTCAAGTGTCTATTTTACAATAGTAGGCAAGGGAAGCCAATACTCATAAGACAGTCAAGCATTTTAGTATTATTTCACCTCTTCAGACTATGCCTAGATCCTTGTATCACAGAGCCCTGTTGCTCCAAGGTTGAGCATGCACCACTATTTACCTCTATCCCACTTAGGACATGCAAACCTGTCTCAGTGTTCCCCTATCTACCTTGTTCTTCCACCTCCTCCCCATTCTTGTATTGCCCTCCCCAACACCCGGACTATGATGTGTCTGCCCATAACCTGTGCTCTACGTTGCCTCCCTCCACTTCCCACTAAACCCTCCATCCCAACCCCACAGTTGTGGTTACCTTATATTCCATTAACTTTCCCCTCCATTTAAGACAGTCTTTTTTATCCTGTAATCTACCTGACCTTCTCACCACCTGGGTCTCTGTTCCTCTGTGTTTGCCTTCTTTCACATTGTAATTGCTTTGATCATAGACTGACCTCCGAGATCCTCTGAATTTGTTCTTATAGTTTTATTCTGTTCTTGACTCTTCCATTTGTCGACTGAGTTCTGGGTGATGCTGCCACATACGCCAATCTCTGGTTGTTGTCTGTTCTTGTTGGTTCTCAGTCTACAGAACTTCCTTTAGGATGTTTTTCATCGCAGGGTTGGCTTTGGCAAAATCCATTAGCTTCTGTTTGTCCTGGAATGTTTTGATTACACTATCGTATTTGATTGACAGCTTTGATGGGTAGAGGATTCTTGGTTGTCAGTTTTATTCTTTCAGGGTTTTATATATCTCTCCCCATTGCCTTTTTGCCTGCATGGTTTCTGTTGAGAGATCTGAGCTTAATTTGATTTGCTTGCCTTTGTATGTTACACTTCTCTTTTACCTAGCTGCATTCAGGATTTTGTCCTTGTCTTTGAATTTGGAGAGCTTGATTATTATATGTCTTGATGATTTTCTTTTAAGGTCTATCCTTAGTAGCTAGCTGTGGGCTCAATACTTAGATGGGTGTGTGTTTTGGTATTTTTTATGCTTTCTGATTTCTTCCAGGTGGATGTTGTCAGAAGATGGGCTTCCCTTTTCACTCTTCTTCCTGAGAAATTTCAAGATGCCACTGTTGGTTGTTCTGAAGTAACTCAGGATTTAATTTTCAGGCTGTTTCCTCTTCAGTCTGTTTGGCCTACTCCACAACCTCCGTCCAGGTCTTTTTCCTAGTGATAAACAACTCAGGGCTAGGTTTTGTGCGGCTGTTTGGCTTTAAGTGGAAACTGTCCCTTTAAATTCTGAGGCGATCTGTGTGCATAGAACCCTCCTGGGGTGGGGGTGGGGTGTCCACTCAATCAGGCACCCCCTCTAGTCATCAGAATGGATGGTATGCATCCAGTGAGAGACCAATGAACACATACAAAAAAAAAAAAAAAAAAAAGAATGTCCACACCTTTATCTCTGTAGTTCTGTCAAACATCTGTGGCTGCTCTGTTCCTTCCCCTTCGGTCTCATCCAAGATGGCTGCTCAGGGATCAGCTGAATGCCTTGTATTAGAAAGCACTGGATTTCTTGCTTCTGCTACAAATTCCACTGGCTGTAAGCCTTTGAACTTTCTAAATATTCCTTTATATATGGTTCAGAGTTCTGGGATCATCCCCTGAGCCTGCTTGGTCCAGTGTTTTGTATTGTTGCTGATGGAGCTCTTCACTGCATTTCTACCCTCTCCACCATCTTTTTTGTTCTCCCCTTCCACGTTCGTCTAATGGCCATTTATGGAGAAAACCATGATGATCTTTACATTCTGTGCACATTACAAGTGGTTCATCCTAGGTTTCCTTGTCACAGATCTTCAAATCTTTTTCTGTTTAAGCTCATCTTCAGCCAACAAGTCTGTCTGCCATAAACATTGCATCAATATAAGTTCATATCTCATACCTTCTTTCTTCAATCCCAAGTGTGCATTCATATCTACCAAGAAAACTTCCTGCAGAGGATTTAGCTTCACCAATGTCTTCAGGAACACTTCTGATTTGGTTTGCAGTACAAGCTCCTTTCACTTCTGAATGATTCTTGCATTTTGTGCAGACTCATGCATAAATTAAGTATGTGCTTTTTTTTTTTTTTTTTTTTTTTAAACTCTGCTAGCTGGTCATAGATAATTTCCCATGATGCCACAAATAAAATTGTGGGTGAGGCAGTAAAGCAGTAGGAGTCTGATGAAATCCTATCCATGTACTTTTTTTGCTTCATCTAGACCTTCTTGGGCCCAGTCTCATCTATACTCCTTCCATTTGACAGTGAATTTCTATAACTAATTTTATGATTTGGTGGAGCAGTTCGTATTACTTTTGTCCCATGGCCAGATGTTTAGTCTATACCAGGGTCTGGCAGAAAACCACTAGATGGTTTTCAAATGGAGAATAGTTGATGGTATAAGAAGGTATAAAGGCCCGAATCCTAGGTCTTTACACTGTGATAAACTTACTAGGGCTTGCAATAAGATTCCTAGAACATCTCAGGCTTCCACAGACACTCAGTACCAATGAGACACTGGGTCACCATTACTAAGTGGAAGAACTGCTTGTACTGCATCCTGGAACTGCTTCATAAACGTTTCTTGCTTCAGGTGAGCTGGAAGCTTGATGGGTTGCTGATAAGTGGGTTAGGACAGCACATTCAAATGTGTTGTATGCTGCCTCAAATTCCAAGAAGGCCTACTATGTAATGCCGCTTTTTTATTGTGGTAATTGATGCTTTGGGAATTGGGGAAAGACTGAGAGTTCTTCCTTGGACAAAGGTACCATCTCACACAACCCAACTGACCATTTTTTCAGCAGAGTCCCAGTGCCAATATGAGGTTCTGGTGATGTAAGAAGGAGGTATTTCTTCAATGCTGCTAATCCAAGTGTATTCTTTACTTTGATGTATTTATCGAAAAAATGTTTTGCTGATTTTTGGTGGACATTGACACAGAAAATGAGATTTCCATTGAAAAATTTATACACACATTGTTCAGTGAGGACTTCTGGTGTGGTGCTGTAGGATCAACACTGGACTTGGAACCACAAGGTCAGCAGTTCAAAGCCACCAGTTGCTCCTTGGAAACCCTTTACAGGGTTGTTATAAGTCAGAACCAACTTGATGGCACTTAAAAATAATAACAATTGTTCAGTGACATACCTTATGTTTTTCACATTGTGTCAACAATTTTCATAGTTTTGTTCTGGTTGTTCTACTAATCCTTCCATTAGATAGATTCAATCCACCTGATACCAATTCATATTTGTGGAGGGCCTCATTTATATCATACCTCTTCCAAGTCAAGTGACTTGCCTGAATTAATGGAACAACCATCCCTTGCCAAGGACGAATTCAACCATCCTGTAGTACTGGCCAGGCCACGATGGGCCTGAGGAAAAACTTAGAGAGGTGTTACCAACTTTGTTCCCTTTGGGTATTTCTTTTTTGATTGGAAAATATGGGGTAGGGTCTGATAAGAGTCTTTTCTTCAGTTCCAGGAGTCCTAAAAATGTTCTGGAAAAAATAGTTTTTCCTATTAATTAAACATTTTTTTTAATACTTTACATAAATGTAATCATATGAGTACTTTTAGTTTAGCTTCTCTCTCCAGGTGTGTTGGTTTGTATCTCTCTCTGTTATTTTGTGAAACTAGTTTATTCCTTTTTATTACTGTGTTTTATTCTATAAGTATGCTCTAATGCATTTATTTATTTTGTTGTTGGTGGACATTGGAGTTGTTTCCATTGTGGGATTATTATATATGCTTATAGTGCTGTTATGAACATTTTGTGCACGTCTCCTATTTCTTTAATTGGTGATTCTCAAAGTGTCATCCCTGGACCAGCCACGAGTATCATCTGTGAGTTTATTAGGAAGGCAAATTCTGGAGTTCCACTCCAGATCTATTAAATAAAAAACTGAAGGTGGACCCCTCTAGGTGATTCTAATGCATGCTAACATTTGAGTACCACTTTTCTAGGCTATTCAATGAAGAGTGGAGCTGATGAGTCACAGGATATATGAAGGGAAAATGGAATGAAAAGACAATGGAATCTTTCCATGAACTTTTTGAAGAACACTGGGATGTATGTAATGGACAATACCAAACTGCTCTCCAAATTGATTGAGGGTGGGGAAGGTTATCACTGCACCTATGGCTCCACACTTGATGAATGAATGGTCAGTGAAGGAAAACAAGATGGAACATACCAGTCTTCTATTATCACTGAGTTGCTATGTTTTCCTCACCTGCATCCTCTTTTATGGCCCACCTTCTCACACTTTTGAGGCTCTGGCCAGGTCCAAACCCCACCCATCCTGCCACCAGACAAGCTCACAGAAAGAGTTTGCATGAAAGTTCACTTTAATGATCCAGATTTGAGTCGTCCTAAATATGCCCATTTGAAGGGCAAAATGGAGGACAGTGGAGAAGGAAGGCTTCTGTGTTCTCAATCAATTACAAGGTTGGGGCCCACAGTGGGGGATGGTTCAAAGAAGCCCTGAAACAAGAAAAAACAAGGGATTTGGGATTCGTCTGTGGGGAAGCAGCCCATTTTTCTTCCCATAGCTTAGCAGGCTGAAATGAGAACCTGCTCTGAGTAAGCCTTACATTTAGTGACTCAGCCACAGTTGAATGCCTGTCCTTTTGGCTTCCACATTGAACTCCCCTCATTCCAGTGATTTTCCTTTAGGTGTGAGGCTGGAGAAGTGTGGCAGCTCCTTGTTTGCATTCTTGGAAGCACCACGGCAACCAGTCCCACAGGTGGGTCTATCACTTAGCTCTGATTATGTTGCCTCAGCAACCAATCCAGGCTCAAGAAGCCCCACTACCATATGACAGGAATGGTGATGGGTTTCCTTGGTGAGCATGAGGGGCTGGAACCCCCCTGAGGTGCAGACTTGCCTCTGGACAGAGTTCATAGTCAGCTGGGAGCTCGTCGGCATTGGCATCACCCCAGTCAAGCCACCTCAGCCTCCAGTGGACCAGTGTCGTTTCCTTACAGTCTTCTCAGTTCTCACTCTTATTCACACATCACTAGGCTCCACCATCACTAGGCTGGCCTTTTAAACTGTATATCATATCATGACATTCCCTTCCTTAAAATTCCCCAGCTGACTTCCCACTGCACTTAGAATAAAATCCAGTCCGTTTATCATGACCTATGAGGCCCTGTGGATCCTGATGTGGAGCTATAGGATAAGCACTAGATTGTTAATTGGGAGGTTGGTAGCCCAGCTGCTCTTGGGAAACCCTATACAGGTTGCTATGAGTTGGAGCTGACTCCACGGCACTTAACAACAACATGAGACCCTGTATAATCAGTCCTGGGCCTACTGTTCCAACCTCATCTTCTACCACAGACTCTTCTGTCTATTCCTCTAACATACCATAGTATTTTTGTCTCAGAGCATTTGTGATTACAGTGCTTTCTGCCTGGGATGCCTTTCCTTTATGCCTTCTCTGGCTGACACCTCCTTGTCATTTGGTCATTGTCCAGATTTCACTTCCTCAGAGAGGCCTTTCTCAGTGTGAAGGGGTCTGAAGTTTGGGGTAACCCAACCCCCACTGGTCCTGGTGTGGCGCTGTGGGTTAATGCGCCAGACTGCAAAGCCCTTTGAACCTCAAGGTCGGCGGTTCAAGCTCACCAGTTGCTCCTTGGAAACCCTATACAGGATCGCTATGGGTTGGAATCAACTGACAACAACAACAACAACCCCCACTGTAGCCCTTGAGAAGACGGACAGGAACTGTGTAAGGGAAATGTCTGGGACTCAAGAGACCCGGGTCTAGTCTTAGCTCCATCATAAACCACATTGCAGCCTTGAGTAAGCCCCTTGACCAGCCTGGGCCCCAGTTTCTCATTTATAAATATAGACAGAAGTACCATCTAGCTAATGAGTTTTTCAATATGGCTTCTGAAGAGTTAAAGGTTTCCAACTTTCCGCCTCAGAATCTTGTCCAGGTGATTTGCTCAAGGCACAGAGCACGTGGGAGAGAGGCTGAGTGTGAGAGACTCAAGGTTACTCTCTGTCATTTATCCAAAGGAGCTTTGCTATTACCTGTTACATACAAGAGAGGTAGTCAGGAAATAGGGAGTAGGGTCGCATGCAAAACTCTCCGAGCAAAAAAGACTTATATTTCATTTTGAAAACTCTGTAGTCCCTTCAAACTTAATACATATACATCACATTATAGATTATTGCTTCCTAAGAAGCTCCCAGCACCTGCTGGGATCTTCTCTCAACAGCCCCCTCCATTTCCCTTATGGATACCCACAGGTGGTCTGTGAGAAGCCAGGAAAATTGGGGTCAGTCTCCAATTGGGAAAGGCAAGTTTTTACTTCATCTTATCTGCTCACATCCAATAGTCATTCCCTCCTTCATCCCAACCCCTTCATTTAAATAGGCCTGTGGCGAGTCCACCTTTTCCAGAAAGATCTAACTCCTCACCTTGACAGGTTTGGATGTCTCTTGTTTCAGGGCCTTTGAAACTGCTTTGGCCATTGGACTCTGTGAGGAGGGGAGCCAGGAGTCAAGAAGGAGGCAAAACAGAATGAGGGAAAGAGATGAAACCAAAGGTAGGAATTCAAAATTTCTGAGAAGAAACATGAGTCTCACCTTGGGGAATAAGAGTTGAAGTCTATCTTCTTGTTTGCCCCTTAGAAGAGATAGGAATAACAAACAGGACCTTAGTTTTCCAGTGCCCACTTCCCCTCACTTAAAAAAGATCATTTGTGGATCATAGAGTTGTTCCATGCTGATCTCAGAATCATTCTGCTGCTAGTGCTCATGGAAGCTCCTACCAGTGGTTTCTGTACCCACTCCCCTTCCTGTTCCATATACCCATCAGACAGCACGACAGACCACAGTTCTTACACACCTCACCCTGGTGGTATGGGTGGGAAAAGTTGCCTCCCTGTCCTTTAGGCACGAATCTGGGGGGTGGAGTCTGGGTATGCACTCCATCTTTTGGATCATCACATCCTGGGCATCCTTCCAGAACAGTCCTGCAGGATGAAAGGAAGAGATAAATTGACACCTGGGACACTCTGGCCCACTCCAGGGACTAGAGTGAGACCAACACTTCCCCTCTCCCTAATGACCATTTAGGGGATGCAAAAGCTGGACAGTGAATAAGGAAGACCATAGAAGAATTGATGCCTTTGAGTTGTGGTGTTGGAGGAGAATACTGAAAGTGCCATGGATTGCCAAAAGAACCAATAGATCTGTTTTGGAGGAAGTGCAGCCAGAGTGCTCCTTGGAGGCCAGGATGGCTAAGCTTCGTCTCTCATACTTTGGACATATTGTCAGGAGGGAACAGTCGCTGGAGAAGGATGTCATGCTGGGTAAGGTGGAGGGTCAGAGAAAAAGAGGAAGACCCCCAACGAGATGGATCAGCCAGGTGGCATCATTGATGGCGTCAAGTGTGGCAGCGGTGGTGGGGTTGGCCCAGGATCAGACATTGTTTCGTTCTGCTGTGCATGAGGTCGCTATGAGTCGGTTCCGACTCGATGGCACCTGACAACAACAACAAATGCTTATGAAGGTTCGGACTGCGAACCTTAAGGTCAGCAGTTCGAAACTACCAGCCGGCTGGTAAAGGAGAAAGCCTGTCCTTAGGTCAGACAGCCCTCATTGGCCACCCCCATAACTGACCTGGCCAGTTTTCATTTTCTTTTCTCCAGCTTTCCCAAACTTACCTTGGGGGATAATCTGCTGGAATACACCTTGCAATTGCCACAAGACTGGCAAATCTTTGGAAGGGCCAGGACGCCTCAGTGCCACTTGGTTCTGTCCATCTAAGGACACAACATTAGTGTCAGCAAGGAGTTTGGCCAAAAGCCTTCCCGAGTCCCAGTTAAACAGAGACAGATTCCCTCCACTGTCACTAATGAGTCCCCTGCCTCTGTCCTCCCACCAGGCCCTCTTTCCTTTCAAGTCTTCTTCCTCATTTTTCCATCCTCCCATCACCTCCCTGAGCCTTATTCACACTCGGTAATAACCTTTCGGTAAATTCAAGCTTATAAACTGTGGAGGTTCAGGTGAGCAAAGGCTCAGAAAGATATGCACATAGGAGGGATAACCATGTGGTCAGGTGGGGTATGTGGAAGCAGGTGAGCTGCATATTAGAGAAAAATTTAAATCCTGGAGTGAAGTCAGGTAAGAGGTCCAGTAATCCTTAGGAAAAGAAAGAACGAGGTTTGAGAGTCTGGGTCTTTTTCTTGAATGCCACAGTTTGCCCAGCTGTGCATTAGGGAGAGGGTGCGGGAGGTAAATAATCTCTACTGCTATACACACCTTCATTCTTCCAGGTAGATAAGGTAGGGTTGGAGGAGAGTCTATTTTTTCTTATAGCAGAATTACCATAAATCACTGTTGTTAAGTGCTGTCGAGTCGGTTCTGACGCATACTAAGTACAGGGTTTCATAAATCATTACAGACAGATATTACGGAACGGGAATTTTCCTCCCTAATTAACTGTATCTTAACAACAATTTCTTGGATTTTGGAAGGAGCGTAACTTGCAGAATCCGACTAAGAAGGAAAAGAGTTGCGGGGAGAAATGCTCCCAGAATTGATACGAGTGAGCATAGCGCTGGGCATCCTCCGCGGAGGCCAGGTCCGATGAGAGCCTGGAGCTCTCCGCGGTGCTGAGAAGTGGCCGAAGCCTGGCATGGGGGCGGTTCTGGGAAGAGAGGAGAACGAGGCATCTCCTCCTGGCAAGACCACACTCTCCCTTCCCTCAGCCGCCACTAGCTCTCCTCCCACCCTTCTCAGCAAGCTCCTGCCAGCGACCTCTAAACCCCCAAATCGGGCTCTTCTGCCCCTAGCGCCGAAATTGTGGACTCTGCGCAGTCTGCCTCTGCCAGTGATTTTGCGCAGGGTCTACCCAGTTGCTGGTGGAAGGGGGAGGAGGAAGAAGGATGGATCTTGTGCCTTTTTTTTTTTTTTTTAAACGGAAATGAGATGGCAGCTCCAGGCTCCGTGGGCTTGACTCTTGCAGTACCAGCGGCTCCTGCTCCTACTGCAGAGACACCCCAGTTCCCTGCTGCTTCTTAGAGGGGCTCTTCTCTTCCCGCGCCCCTTGACGCATCCCGCTTTTCCTGTGGCTTTACTGGCCGGTTCTCCCTCCCGCCGCACACTTGTCTTCCTTTCCTCTTCCTGCACCCCTAGTTTCCCCTTGAGCCCACTTCTCTTAGGTCTAGACCCTATAACCTGAACCCCAACCCGGCTTTTCCTCCGAGATGCTCTCTACATTTCTTTCTTCTCGCTCCCCCAAACACATTTTTTATCCTGAGTTTCCTAACCTTGAGGCCCCTTCACCCCACTTCTCTCAGGTCTTGTCCCCAAACCCCCAGGGCTCCTAACTGTTGCAGCCCCCTGGGCTGCTGTTCATCAGGAGGAAGAAGAGGAGCAGCTGGAGCCCCCAGGTGCTACCTCCAATCTCTAAGTTACACAAACAATAGCAACAGCTGCCAGAGACGCTAAAACGTGGTTGTCACTTCCCACTACCTAGAGAGGCAGGAGCTACATAACATTCCCTTGGCAGCTGGGACAATCAAGGTAGTGACAAGAAGTCCACCCCTGGCACTTTACCCTCACAAAGACCTCCTTTGGCTTTAGAGTACCGCCCTTGCAGGTGCCCACCTAATCTCCATTCCACCCACCTCCCGGAGACTGGTAGAATTTTCAACTTTTCCTGCTCTATTTTTAATTTAGGACCACTAAACCTAGTCCCAAAGGAGCTCTGGTAGCGTAGTGGTTACGAATCGGGCTGCGAACCTTAAGGTCAGCGGTTCGAAACTACCAGCTGCTCCGCGGGAGAAAGATGAGGCTTTCTACTCCCGTAAAGATTTACACCCTCGGAAACCCTATACAGGGTCGCTATGGGTCGGAACCGACTCGATGGCACATAACAACAACAACAACAATAACAAACCTAGTCCCAAAGTTGGTGAAACTGGCTGCAGTTGGGACAGTCATGGAGCTGAGCCATATGAGATGTGGGAGTACCCACCTCTCATATTTGTTGTGAGGATTACATAGAAACAGTGCCTGGACAATAGGCACTCAGTCAACTTAGTCGGTAAAGTTCTCTTTATGGCACCCGGGGAAGGCAAGCAGTTGAGAACTGGATTATTAGCATAGAGGCTGGCGGTATGAACCCCTCAGACTATCTGCTTCTGCAGGGTCTCACTATGAAGCAGCTCTACTGGGTGTACATGAGTCCTCACTGAGTCCAAATCAACTTGACAATAACAAACAGTAACAACTGCAACTAAAATGTTGCTGAAGATAATTTAAAATCAGTAAAACACACCCATTTTGTCTGGAGACGAAACCCTAAGGCAGGGACAGGGAACATCCCACAGGCCGTATTTTCTTGTTGTTTTAAAGTACGCTGAGTCAATTCTGACCCATAGTGACCCTGTATAGGGTTTCTGAGGAGTGGCTGGTGAGCTTGAACTACAGACCTTATAGTTCAAACTAACCTTACTACAGTCCAGTGCATTAACCCACAGTACCACACCAGGACTCCTAAGCCCCGCGAAATCATTTGGTTTGGCCCTGCCAAGGCAACTGCAGGTCCAGCCATCACATTGTTGTTGTTAAGTGCTGTATAGTCAGTTCCAACGCATAGCTACCCTGTATAGGGTTTCCAAGGAGAGGCTGGTGGGTTTGAACCTTGAGTTGCTGAAAGTGAAGAGGACTTAAACTATTTACTGATGAAGATAAAAGACCACAGCCTTCGGTATGGATTGCATCTCAATATAAAGAAAACAAAAATCCTCACCACTGGACCAATAAATAACATTCTTATCAATGGAGAAAAAAATTGAAGTTGTCAAGGACTCCATTCTTCTTGGATCAACTATCAACACTCATGGAAGCAGCAGTCAAGAAATCAGATGACGTATTGCATTAGGCAAATCTGTTGCACAAGACCTTTTAAAAAGTGTTGAAGAGCAAAGATGTCAGCTTGAGGACTAAGGTGTGCCTGACCCAAGCCATATTTTCAATCACCTCATATGCATGCAAAACCTGGACAGTGAATAAGGAAGACTGTAGAAGAATTGATGCTTTTGAGTTACAGTGTTGAAGGAGATTATTGAAAGTGCCATGGGCTGCCAAAAGAACCAACAGATCTGTGTTGGAAGAAATGTAGCCAGAGTGCTCCTTGGATGGCCAGGATGGCCAAGCTTCATCTGTCATACTTATGACATACTGTCAGGAGGGACCAGTAGCTGGAGAAGGATATCATGTTTGGTAAGGTGGAGGGTCAGAGAAAAAGAAGAAGACCCCCCAGCAAGACGGATTGGCAAAGTGGCAGGATTAATGGGCTCAAGCATGGCAGCAATTGTGAAGTGGCCCAGGACCAGGCAGTGTTTCGTTCTGTTGTACACAGGGTCACTATGAGTCGGTACTGACTTGATGGCATCTAACAGCAGCAACTTTGGGTTCAAATCAACCTTGTGGTCCAGTGCTTATCCTACAATGCCATACTAGGTCTGTCAAACAGTTAATTTGCTCATTGTGGGTTGATGCACTGGACTGCAGTTGGTTTGAACCACAGAGCCGGCTGTTCAAGCTCGCCAGTTGCTCCTCGGAAACCCTATTCAGGGTCCTTATGGATTGGAACTGACTCCACGCACTTAATGACAACATCTGAGTCCTGCTGTGGCACTGTGGGATAAAGCAGTAGACTGCGAAGTCAGTTTGAACCACAAGGTCAGCGGTTCAAACTCACCAGTCACTCCTTAGAAAACCTATTATAGGGTCGCTATGAGTCAAACCAACTCGACGGCACTTAACAACAACAACAACAACAATGTGTGTGTATGTGCCATCACATTGTTGTTATTGTTTCTAAGCCCCAAATTTGGCATTTCAATACTTTTTCATTACAGTTAAAACATTGTTATGAAAACTTTCAAATATTAAAAGAAGTCTAATGAACTATCACCCAAACTTAATTAACATTTTGCCACAAATGATTCTTTTTTTGCTGAAGTCTTTAAAACAATTTATAGACATCATGACATTTCACTCTTAAATAAGTGAAATTAAGAATAGTGTCCTATACAATCACAATATTATTATGACACTTGCAGTAACCTGAATAATGCTCCCACCCACTGCCTCCTCATTCTGAACTCTGGAACCTGTGACTATGCTATCTTCCATGGTAAATGGAACTTTGCAGATACATTTAAGTTAAGGATCTTGAAATGGGAAGATTGTCTGTGTGGGCCCAATGTAATTTTTATAAGGCAAGAGGTCAGAATCAGTAGTAGGGGATACGATGTCAGCTTTCAAGGAAGATCTGAGGGCAGGGCCATGAGCCAAAGAACAACGCAGGTAACCTCTTACTGTTGTCTGCTGTTGAGTCCATTCTGCCTCATAGTGACCCCACAGGGCTTCCTAGACTAAAATAAAATCCTCCAGGAGGATGTCACCCAGTCTTTCTCCTGCAGAACAGTTGGTGAATTCAAACCACTGATCTTTTAGTTAGCAACTGAGTGCTTAATCTCTGTGCCACCAGAGTTCCTTAGGTGACCTCTACAAGTTTAAAAAGGCAAAGAAATTGTCCTCTGCAGCCTCCAATATAAATGTAACGATGCTCATACTTTGATTTTAGAATTCTGACTTTCAGAAGTGAGAGATATATGTATATAATGCATATTTGTATTTTTTAAAGGCAAGTTTGAAGTAATTTGTTATAACAGCAACTGGAAACTAATGTATCAGCTGGAAACCTAATGAAAACTTATAATAATTTTGTAATTTATAACAAATTTCCAGTGCTTCTGGATATACATTCTTGGCCAATGAATATTTTGTACATATTTTCTCTCACTTAGCATTCCATTTTAATTTCTTAATAATGTCTACTGAAAAGCAAAGGTTTTTAAATTTGAACTCCAATTCATTAATTTTTATCTTCTATGGCTAATGCTTTTGTGTTCTCAGACATTTGCCTATTCCAAACTCATAAAAATTTCCTCCTATGTTTCCGTGTAGAAGTTGATCTAATAATATCAGTTATGCTGGCCTAATAAAGTCAGTTGGAAAGCATCCTTGTTTCTCTTATTCTCTGAGTTTGTGTACAATTGTGTATAATAATTTCTTGCTTAAATGTTTGAGCCTGGAGTTTTCTTCATGAGAAAGTTTCCTATTATAATTTCTTTAGCTATTTACATATTCTATTTCTTCATAAACTGTTTTGGAAACTTTTTTTAAAAGTTGTCAAACTTGTTAGTATAAAGATGCAAATTATATTTCTTTATTATTTTTAATATAAAGTGGTTTCAGTTTTTTTCATGCTACCTTGTATTTTCTCTCTTTTAAAATCAGTATAGCTAGCTATTTAGCAAATGTACACATCTTTTTTTAAAAAAATAAATAAATAAACCTTCTGGTTTTATTGCCTTTTTTGTATTGTTTCTCCATTTTATTGATTTCCACTTTTATCTGTATTAACATTACTTCCTTGGAGTTTAGTTCATTTCTTTATTTATCTTCTTGACTTGGAAGTTTAATGTGTAATTTCATTATCAATTGTTTAAAATCTGTTTTTCTTTTTTTCTTGTGGTTTCTTTGATGCATGGTTTATATAGAAGCATGCTGCTACTGGGAACTTTCTCGATACATTGTTGTTTATTATTGTTATTAAGTATTGTGGAGTCGGTTCGACTCATAGGGACCCTGCACAGGGTTTCCAAGGCTGCAAATCTTTACCGGAGCAGAAAGCCTCATCTTTCTCCCATGGAGCAGCTGGTAGTTTCGAACTGCAGACCTTGAGGTTAGCAGCCCAATGATGTTGCTTATTTATACTTTAATTTTAGGGCTGCTTGAGATCATCCTCTATATGACTTCAATCATCATAATTTTATTGTTTTTTGCTTCATGGCCCAGCATATACCCTATATAGGTGAATATCCCATGAACACATGTGAAAAAAATAAAGTTTAGTCTTGCATTTTTGGTTTCAGCATTCTGTAAGTGTCAAATAAGTTGGGTTGATAAATATTGTTCAAATTTTCCACTTTATGCTGATCTGTGGTTGATTTATCCATTATACTCAAATATAAATGTAGAATTATCTATTTTTTCCTTTTGGGTCTATATATAAAGCCAAATATATACAGCCAAAAGGAAAAATAGATAATTCTATATTTATTTGAATATAATGGATAAATCATGCAGGCACAGAGCACTAAGGTGTGCCTTACCCAAGCCATGATATTTTCAATAGCCTCATATGCATGTGAAAGTTGGACAATGAATATGGAAGACCATAGAAGAATCGATGTATTTGAGTTATGGTGTTAGAGAAGAAGATTAAAAGTGCTTTGGACTGCCAGAAGAGCAAACAAATCTTTGTTGGAAGAAGTGTAGCCAGAATGCTCCTTAGAAGTCAGGATGGCTAGATTTCATCTCTCATACATTGGACATATTATCAGGAGGACCAGTCCCTGAAGAAAGAAATCATGCTTGGTAAAGTGGAGGGTCAGCAAAAAAGATGAAGACCCCTAGTGAGATGGATTGGCATGGTGGCAGCAGCAATGGGCTCAAGTATAGCAATGATTATGAGGATGGTGCAGGACTGAGCAGTGCTTTGTTCAGTTGTACGTAAGGTTACCATGAATCAGAACCAGCGCGACAGCCCTTAACAACAACAGCACCATGCCTATTGAATAATTATCTTTACATCATTATGAGATATTCCTCTTTCCATTTTGTAATATTGCTTACCTATCAATATTTGTTTATTGTGATTTGGGTTAAAGTTTACAGAGCAAATTGGTTTTCCATGCAACAATTCATACACATTTTGTTTTGTGACACTGACTTCAATCCCACAATATAATATAGCACTATTCCCATTAACTCTCTGTGTTTATCATCTTCTTTTGTCCTTCTTTCCAATCCCTTCTTGCCTTCTGGGCTTTATCTATCCCTTAGCAAATGCTGCCCTCTTGAACTTGTATGGTTGATTATATATACTAACGGGCTCATACTTCCCTAGTGTTATTGTTCACTCTACATAACTGTCATTTGGCTAAAAGTGAGTTCAGTTAAAGACTTGAAGGGTGTTTAATGTCATAGTCTTGGGGGTTCTACCAGTCTCTATTAGACCAGTAAGTCGGAACTTTTTTATGATTTTGAGTTTTGTTCCACATTTTCTCCCATTCTATCTGTGACTTTTGAATGCAATCCCTTTCAGATCATTCTGTAGTAGTAGCTGGGCACCATCGAGTTAGTCGGCTCTCAGGGTTATGGAGGCTGATGTTTGAATGGTCCATTACTCCTATGGATGAATTGTTTCATTGTGTCTTTGATGTTATTCACTCTTCCTTGCTCTGGAAGAGGAGAAACCAATAGTTGCACCTTAGATGGTTGCTTAAAAACTTTTAAGACTCCAGTTGCTAGTCACCAGAGTAGGATGTAGAACATTGTCTTTGTGGACTTTGTTATGCCAATTAACCTTACTATCCTCTCAAACTATGGTCCTGAGTCCCCAGGCCCAGCCTCTCATTTCAAGGTTTTAGATTATAACTAAGAAGTTTTCATAACTTTGTCCCCTAGTATTGCTCATCTATGTCTACTACTTTGTCTAATATTGAAATATCCACAACAGTTTTCTGTTGGCTAACGTTTTTGTGATTTCCCCCCCATTCTTTTACTTTCCGCTTATCTCTGGTTTTATACTTGAAGTGTGTATTTTATAAACAAAATGCCTGGTTTGTTCTTTTAATCCAGACTGATAACCTCTGCCTTTTAATTGGAATGTTTAGTTCATTTACATTTAATATGATTATTTAAATAGGGGCTTCAAAAGGTTTGTGGAATAAATCCACTATCATTTAATTCCATTTTTCCCACAAACTTTTTGAAGTCCCCTTGTATGCTTGCATGTTATTCTACCATTTTGTTATTTGTTTTCTACATTTCTTATCTGTTCTGTTTTTTTCCTTGACTTTTCCTTCCCTCCTTCCTATTGGAATAATCAAATAATTTTTAATCATTATACTTTTTGTATTGGCTTTTTAGCTATATACCCTTTTGCATTGTTTTAAGAGATTGCTTGAAGGTTGCTACAATAAGCATCCTTAATTCATTACATCTAATTTAATACTGGTGTCCTGGTGTGGCACTGTGGTTTAATGCACTGAACAGCAAGTCACTTTAAACCACAACACTTTAACTCATTTGACCTTGGTGTGGTACTATAGGATAAGAACCAGACAGTTAACCACAAGGTTGGCAGTTCAAATTCAGAACCCGCTTCACAGGAGAAAGATGAGGCTTTCTGCTCCAGTAGAGACTTACAACCTCAGGGGCTAAGATTCTTTTGATTCAATAGTGAGTAATTGTTATCATGACTAATTGTGATTGTCACAACTGTAAAGGTAGAAGTTGTATAGCAAAATCGGGGGAGTAGTTAATCTTACATTCCAGGAACAGAGGACCACCAAGAGAGAAGAGCATGAGCAGAACATGGGATCCTAACCAGAGAAGCAGCGACACTAGAGATGGAGGCAGAGGTGATGGCATGGAGAGAGAGAGCGGCTGAGGACTCTAGACTCATGGAAAGAAAAAGGCTGTGTGCTGGCGGGCAGGAAGCTGGCTTGCAAAATGTTCCCTTCAGTTGTTTAAACAATTATATATTCCTGCATGTTTTTGAGTACATTAAAAAAAAAAAAAAAAAAAAGAAGGAAATGGAGAGGCAAATACTGTTAATTGATGGTGCATGGAGGGGATTGTAATCACTGCAATGAAACAAAATATGATTGGTTGTGTAACCCACTATACTACCAGGATCCTTTGATATTGTCCTATGGGACTTAAAGTCTCTGTTCTTTTTCTCTTCTCTCTTAGTCATTACTTTTGTGTACATTGCTTGTATTGACCCAATCCTTTCTTCTGCTATGTCCAGTCTATAGTAAACTTACCTAATGAGTTTTCCATTTTATGTATTTTATTTTTCATTTTTTATAATAAAAATTTAATCATATTTTTTATCTTGTATTTCCTTCCTGAGTTTCCCAATTACTTATGTACTCGATATTTTCCTGTAAATTATTTAACATATTCATACTATGTTGCTATTGTTAAGTGTTAAGTCAAGTTGGTTCCCACTCATAATGACCACCTGTATAGGATTTCCAAGGAGCGGCTGGTGGGTTTGAACTGCCGACCTTGTGGTTCGCTGTGCTGTGCTGATCCTATAGAACCACACTGGGCGTCCATTCATAATACAGCTATTCTTAATTGCTTACCTGCTAACATCTCAATCTATAGGTCTACTTCTATTGACCTTTTTTTTTTAAACTGACTATGTCTCACACTTTCCTGTTTATCTACTAGCTAAGTTTTACTTGCATACTAGACATTTTAGTTGATGCATGTTGAGATTCAGAGTTACATTGTCTTCTTCTAAAAGGTGTTCTTCTTCTAAAAACACACTCTGCATGTGTGCCATTTAGAAGGTAGCTCAGAATTTAAGGGTGGAGTTACATGCAGATTTGGGGTTCCTGATGTTGTGACTCACCTATCTCCCAGATTTCTCCCCAAATTCCCAGCATTTCTGGCATTCCTGAACTCTGATTGTTGCTTCTTCAGCCAGTCAGACTTGCCACTGTCTTGTTTGAGCTCTAAGTCCATATGTGGTACAGTATCCTTCCGGGAAAACACTCTGAAATGGTGGATTTATATATTCTCTAGTTTTGTTTGATTTCAATTGATCTCCATGCCTTCATGCAGTTATTTTTATGTTTTGTCCAGAATATATATTCATTATTAGTAGGAAATGAACCTAACATAGGCTGTTTGGTACGCCAAGAACCAGAAATTTATCTGTTTATTTTGTATTGCTTGCTCACTTAACAACAACAACACCACCAATAGACATTGTTGTTGTTAAGTGCTGTGGAGTTAGTTCCAACTCATAGCAGCCCTGAATAGTGTGTCTGAGGTTTTAAAACTTTGCAGGAACAGAAAGTCTCATTTTTCTCTCGTGTTTTAGAGGTAGTATTTCTAAATTATTTCCAGAAATAATTTGGGGCCTAGGATCAAAATTTTAAGGAGCTCTGGTAGCGTAGTGGTTACAAGTCGGGCTGCTTACTTCAAGGTCAACAGTTTGAAAGTCCTAGCCATTCTGGAGAAAGATGAGGCTTTCTGCTCCCATAAAGATTTAGAGCCTTGGAAATCCTCTGCAGGGTCACTATGAGTTGGACCCCCAAAGCACACCACAGTATGGCTGGGTGAGAAACAATATGAATCCTTCTTCATATCCGCTTTAGGAATAATGTCTAGAAAGAAGAAGAAATCAGAAACTATGCTTCCATCAGCACCTAAGAGCTTTGCTATTCCACACCCCCATCCTGAATGCCCTCTCTGTTCTAATCCTACCTGTGTTATTTCAGAGGCTCTGGCAGGGCTGAAATACCATCTCCCCTGCTTCAAGAAAAGTCCACAGAATGAGTTTCTATGAATTGTTGTTCTGACTGTATAGGGTTTCAGGAGCAACTGGTGAGTTTGAACAGCTGAGCTTGTGGTTCAAACCGACCTAATGCTTATCCTACAGTACTACACCAGGACTCCATGAATAACTGCTTTCAAAATCCAGCGGCAGGTTATCCAAGAACTCTACCTCTGGAAGACAACAGGGAGGCAGGGAGGCCTCAGCCTGCTTCAGATTTTTTGCCAAGAGAAGGAAATAGCCCAAAGAAGATTTTAAAATGAGAAGAAGCATGGGATTTGAAATTTTTGTGTATATCTGCTGCAGGACTGCCCCTAGATCAAATAAATTCCCTCTTCCTCAAGCACCTGATGGGTTCTAATTCCCGTCGTGACTCAGCAACATTTGACAACTGTTTTCTCCTTGGCTCCCTTGTCTGATGCTTTCTCCTGCCTCTGAGTTTTCCCATAGGTATAGAGCTGGTCAAGGATTCTAAGCCTGGAGAAGAATGGCTGATTCTTATTTGTGTAATTAGTAGTACCATGACAACCAGTTCTTACTGTGAGATCAGTCACTTGGTGCTGATGATGTTACTCCAGCAATCAATCCAGACAGAAGCTGCCATGGTGACAGGTATAAAGCCAAACAGTAAGTGTGCACAGAGAAGAGAATGCTGAACTCCCAGGTGGGAGAGATGCTAGTAGATCAGAGAAGACACTACAGGGGAGGAATTCTTAGTTCAAATATGTAGGGTTAGATGGAACTGTGTTGGAGTAGTTTCAGGTAGAGGAAATTGCATGTGAACCATCTGGGCCTGGATTGCTAGTAAGCACTGAGAGGCAGAAAGGGGAAAACCTCAGATGAGACAGGAGAGCAGGGAACAAGATCTCATTGGCTATGTGGACCGAATAAGGAGCTTGAAGTTTTCTCTGTAGGTTATAGAAACATTAAGTCCTTGTCACCATGCATCATGAAGCATGCTGTTCACCACTGTATCTCAAGGACCTAGGATGGAATCCAGAACATAGTAACAGTAGCAGTAGCAGATTGTTTTAGTTTGGATTACAATGTCTACCAAAAGAAAACTTGAGACAAGGATTGGGTGCGAGTGGTTTAGGTGTCAGGTCACCTCAGAAAGCACCAGCGCGAGAAGAGGCAAGTCAGAGAGGAGAAAGGAGAAAGTCAACAAAGTGTATTAGTGAGCAGGTTTCCACTGTGGGCAAGTGGGCAGCAACCTTGACAGGGACCCCTGGAGACAAAAAATGTCTCAGATTTATCCCACCAAGGAAAGTATAGGCTGCAATATTGTCTACTGAACCAATCTTTAATTGATTGGAAAAAAAAAAAAAAAAAGATTGAGAGTTGCCCCAGGGTACTACATCCCAGACATTCCAGGACTAGGGG
This sequence comes from Chrysochloris asiatica, assembly GCF_000296735.1. Taxonomy (NCBI): domain Eukaryota; kingdom Metazoa; phylum Chordata; class Mammalia; order Afrosoricida; family Chrysochloridae; genus Chrysochloris; species Chrysochloris asiatica. The sequence goes on from NW_006408628.1 coordinate 9,651,799, forward strand.
CACAGGGAGTCAGATTCTAAAGGACAAGAGTCCCAGAGCATGTCAGTGGAAGCTGTCACTATGTATAGAAATTGGCTACTTGCAGTTACAGGTGAACTCAGAGGTAGACCAGAGGATGTGGGTCAGGGCATCTACTGAGTCTGAATATGTTGTCTAGCTGACTGACTTCCCTGACTAATTTTCAGCTATCTTGAGGGAAAGATAGAATTTCCACAGTGTGCAGATCCCTTTAAATGTTTACTGAATAAATAAGAGGAAAATGTGTGATAGGAAAAAGGATAATGTGTGGTAGGGATCAACCTAGCTAATAAAAACTGTTGTTGTTAAGTGCCATTGAGTCAGTTCCAACTCCTAGCTGAGGAGAGGCTGGTAGGTTTGAACCATCAATCTTGCAGTTGACTGTCCATTGCTTATCCTACAGCATCCACCAAGACTGAGGTATAAGTAATATGACCAGTTGGGCATTGTCTTTATCCACATCCTTAGATGCAAGAATGTAGGGTAGAGGACATGTTGTAGTGGCATCCTGGAGACTGTATGACCATAAGAGTGTTTATTAATTTCTCTGGATTCCATAAGTGAGTAAACTCAGTACTTGCCTATATAATCCCATTTGTGAGGCTCAAATGAGTTGAGTGTGAAGGTACTTTGAGAAATATAAAGCTCCTGTCATGGGACATGCTGGAGTTTGATTGGATTGAACATTGGTGGCTGGACACTCTTTTCCCATGGGTACTAACCATAGGTACCCAAATGTTAAATGTCCATGGCCTTTGGTTGCAAAACTCTTCGTGATTCCTTAGGGGGGGTGCTGCAAGAGTATTATAGACCTCAAAAGGCAGAGCAAGGCCCCATGCTGGCCAGACTCAGATCTGGAGAGAGGAATTTCCTTCCCCAAGTGATCAGAAGAGCAGAGACACATTTGGAGATGTGGGTGGGGAAGACTATCCCTCCTGCCATAGTTCCAACCTGCTTTTGAAATTATCTCTGGGAGGAGCAAGGAATCTGAAAGCTAGCCTTCCATGTAACCAGACCTGTGCTCTCTGTATCCCACACACCAGTCTTCCCTCTGTTCTGATCACATTTCGCTAGCTCAGAGGCTCTTGTTGTTAGGTCCAAACCCACCCATCCACCTCCTGTTAAGTCTGTAGAAAGAGTATGCTTGAAAACCTACTTTAGCAACCCAGTTTTGGGCCAGCCTGAGCAACAGGGAAGGTGTGGGGGAGGGGAGGCTTCCCTTGATGACAAGGGCCTAATCAGCTATCAAGTTATGGCTCAAAGAAGTCCTAAAATGGGAAGAGGCCAGAGATTTTCAATTAATGCGCAAGGCAGGGTTGCCACTTCCCCCTCACAACCCCAAATACAGAACAAGTTTCAATAACAGTCTTGATCTGAATGCATCCTCAGCCCTGGTCTGACTACATACCCTTTCCCCGGGTCCCCTATTTCTAATCCCCTCCTCCTTCTCAGACTTTCCTTTACACACAGGCCTGGTCTAGTCCCCTGAGCCTGGAGAAGAACGGCAAGGCTCCTGTTTGCACACTCAATAGAACCATGGCAACCAGTTCCCATCATGGACTAATGATGTGGTCCAGCAACCAATCTAAGATAAACAAGCCCAGATGCCATGGTGACAGGGTTTCTTTGAAAAGGGGAGGGGTTGGAGCCCCTCTGAGGTGCAGGCTGCCTCCTCATGGAGGGAGCTGCCTAGTTCTGCAGCTTCTATCTTTGTCCAAGATATGACCAGATCCATGTGGACATTCAGTAATTCCAAACAGGTCCTCCCATTTCTACTCTTGATTATTCCATAAGCTGTTTTTCAATAGCGTCAGTGTGTCTTCATAAAATGTCTATGTCATCATACTACTTGTTTCCTTAAGATCTCCAATGTATTCCCACTGTACAATCCAAACGCCTACCCAGGAACTCCAAGCCCTGAACTACTCTCCAAGCTCGTCTCTGACTGGTTGTTCTGGCTGTTTCTCAACATACCCTGGAATTCTTCCTGAAGGACAACTGTCCCTGCAGTTCTCTCTGCCCCGGGGATTCCTCCAGATCACCCCCTGGCTGCCTCCTTATTGTCTTGTAGGTCTCAGCTCAGACGTCCTTCACCTCTAGAGAGGCTCCTTATTGTGTGGGAGTGTGATGTGTGAGCCAGCCCAATTTCCACTGGAGTGCTTGAGAGGAAAGTGGGGACTGTGCAAAGAAGGGAATGGCTGGAAGTCAGGAGACCTGAGTACAAAATGGGTCCCACATGACCAGTTGGGTCATCTCTTTTTCATTGATATAGGCAGATGAACATGGTAGATGGGTGGTGTTCTATTTGGACTCTAAAGAGTCTTGAGGAGATGCCCCAGAGTCCTGCCTAGGGACCTGCCCAAGATAAGAACCAGGGGAAGGCTGATTGTGAGGGTTCTGGCCCTCTTTCTACTTAAGGAGAGAGATTTTGTTCCCACCTGTTAAATACATGGGAATGCAGAGAAGAAGCTGGGGATTGGGTCATACTTAAGATTCTCTTAGAAAAAGAGTGTCTGTGTGCTTTTAAAATTTGGAAACCTCAGAAGTGGATTTCTGTAAACCCCTCACTCTGCGTGCCTGTGCTTGGGTGGGTAAGCAGAGGTGAATGTGCCTCCTCTCCTTTTTTAAGATATCAAACCACCAGGGAAATAGTTATCAAAATGATCACTGGGCATATGCATTGATATCGCACTTTTTCTGTTCACTGGAGGTGTGTTTGGGGGAATCTCTAGAGGGAACCTTAATATTTACAGTAACACCCTCAGAAGAGAGCAGGTTCTCAATTCCCTCTTGGAGGCCACCCCATAATGCCTTCCTGAGTTCTAAATATGGCACCAGGCGGTCTGTGAGAAATAGGGGAAGCTCAGGCGCCCTCCAGTGGTAGAAAGGAAGAACTCTTCTTCAACATGGCAATCATACGTACCAAACAATTAACAAGCAATTCTCAGACTGTTGTTAATCCTCACAACAACTCCAGTACACAGATGTGGAAAGAAGGACTTCAAGAATTTAGGTAAAGTGTCCAAGGTCACAGTTAGGAAGTGGCAGATCCAGAACTGGACTGGCCCTGTCTGCATTGAAAGGCCTGCTCCTTCCCATCCACCAGGCTCTCTATAGAAGGTCCTCCTTCAGCTGATGTCTATCTCCTCTTTTGTGCCTGCCTTGCTCTTTAGGCCTTCAGAGGGCTCAACCTTCCTGGACAAGGCCAGGCCCTCACCTACAGCTGGATTTTGGAATGAGGTAAATACTGTTTGTTCAGGACCTCCAAAACAGTCATAGGTAAAGCATTGCTTCCTCTTCACGTTGGTCACTGGACTCTGTAACCCAGGGAAACTTACTTAAACTTGCTGAGCCCCAGTTTTTGCATCCATAAAATGACTAACTTCATAGGATTGTTGGGAGAATTAAAGGAAATAATGCTTATATGTTTCTAAGCAGTGTTGGGCATGTAATAAAAGAGCAAATGGGAATTTATTAATGCAGTTGTTGGGAGAATCAAACAAGGTTCAGGATGTAAAGAATGCTTTAAAAACATGAAGGCATTGCTCACATATTGCTCACACATTGAACTCAAGGCAGAGCTCTTTTTGAACCCAGCAACTATGAAGCTCCAATCTCAGGAAGGATCAGATACCATTCCCAAGGAATCATTTTGCATTCTCCAACCTCTAGTCCATGTCTTCTGATTGTAAGGCATTCTGAGATGACTACTCCCTAATTCAGTCTGGCATGTGTTTGTGTATCTGTGTGTAGACAGCACAAAGGTCAGACCAGCTTCAAGGAGATGGATGCTGGCCTCTTACAGGGACATCTCCCAACAACCTCTACTGGACTCTTCCAGAGGATCCAAGGAAGAACAGCTCCTCTACTAAGGTTGCCACCCCCATTCTTGGCTTGTCCATTTCTCTAACAGGGTCTGGGCAGATGAGGTTCCACAGGTGAGTGTGATGATAAAGTTCCAGGTAGAGAAGTTTGGGGAAGGAGCCCTTTTCTGGCTCCATAACTCATCAGCCTCTCTCTTCCATTTCCCCCTGTCTTCACCTTGAGATATGTAGCTGCTGGAGCACACCGTGCCAATGCCAGGAAACTGGGTTGATGACTCCTTGGAGGGACCTGACCTGCTGCACTTCCATCTGGTTCTGTCCCTCTAAGGGCACAAGAATGACATTAGCAGGAACCTTGGGCAAAAGACTTAAAAAAGTCCAAGCTGTACAGGACAGCACCCTCTCCACCATTACTTCAGGGTTTCAAGTCTCCGTTCCTCCACTAGAGTAATGGTGAAGAGGCTTACTTTGTGGCCTAATGTATGGTCTATTTTGGAGACCATTCCATGTATGCTAGAAAAGAATGTATATTGTGCTGTTGTTGGGTATAATATTCTGTATATGTCTGTGTCCACAGAAGTCTATTTGTCTATTGTGTTTTTAATTCTTCTGTATCTTTGTTGAGCTTCTTTGTAGTTTTTCTGTTCTTCATTAAAAGTGGTGTATTCAAGTCTCCTACTATGGAGACTCCTATGATAGAAAAGCTCCATATCATCAGTGAAGACAAGGCTAGGGGCAGACTGTGGAAGAGCAAATTCAAACTGAAGCAGAAGAACATGAAAACAAGTCCATGAGAGCCAAAATAAAACCTTGAATATATCCCACCTGAATTTACAGATGACCTGAATAACAGATATCATACATTAAACACTAAAGACCGAAGACCAGAAGAGTTGTGGAATGACATCAAGAACATCATACATGAAGAAAGCAAAAAGTCATTGAGAAGACAAGAAAGAAGGAAAAGGTCCAAATGGATGTCAGAAGAGACACTGAAACTTGCTCTCCAGTGTAGAGATGCTAAAGCAAATGGAAGAAATGAGGAGGTACAAGGGCTGAACAGAAAATTTCAAAGGTCAGCTCTAGAAGGTAAAGCCAAATATTACAACAAAATGTACAAAGATCTGGAATGAGAAAACCAAAAAGGAAGAACATGCTCAGCATTTCTCAAGCTGGGGGAAATGAAGAAAAAATTCAAGCCTCAACTTTCGTTATTGAAAGATTCTCTGAGCAAATTATTGAACGATGCAGAATAATTCAATTCTAGTTGCTATGAATCAGAATTGACTTGATGACAGAGAGGTTTTTGGTGATTTTTTTTTTTTTAAGGGAGAGGAGAAAAGAACAGATAAATATAAAAGGGAAAAAAGAAGGGAGGGAGAAAAGAAAGAAAGAAAGAAAAGGAAAGCAGAAAAAGATCAGATAAAAAATAAGGGATAGGAAAGAAAAGAGAAAAATGGGCAGGGGCAGAACCCAGAGAGGACAAAACTCTTGGGGGCAGGACAATTAGCATGGGTTGAACCGTCTACCATAGAAGAAGCTCATGGCGTGAGGAATGGGACGCCAGTCCTAGATGGAGGTCCTGCCGTCCTAGCTTCTAAGTGCTGGGATGTACACCTAGCACCCATCCACAGGGCTGCTGTGGCTCTGAGTCAGCCTTGGGAAGAGCAGGGGTCAAGCAGGGATAGGGTGGTGTCACCAGCCGCTAGTCGCTGAGAGTGGAAGCCTGGTAATGCTTCTGGTTACCCGGAGTGTGTAGGGAACCAGGGAGATACCATCTTTCTCTTCATCAGATATTATGCTGTGAGTTTGTACCATCATACCATTTCTTTATTGAATGCTGTTTACAAAAGTTCAAGATGCCCGTGTTGTGTCAGGCCAGACAATTCACTTTATTTCCTCTCTTGCTGTTTGTCCAACTTCTCCAGGCAGTATTGAGTTGGCTTCACTATCCTTTCCTCTGAACATCTGGGGTTATCATCCATATCTGTTTCATTCAGCCTCTCATGTCTTTATTGTAGAGGGTCTATGTAACGTGTCTGTCTAATGCCCCCCCCCCCCCCCCGCCACCACCCAGTGGTGGTTTCACTTTCTCCCTTCTCGACACTGTGACCTTGGCATCTGCTACATGATGATTTTGTTTTTCTTTTCTTTTTTTCCCCAGTACAATTCGTTTTTATTTAACACACAGGGACAGTTAGTACATGGAGAATCTATTAAGTGGAATCATCCAGAAAGGTCTTGAGAAGCATTTTAATCTGCTCGCTGTACGCAGTAACTTCAATCATTACCTTTTCATACAAGTGTCATGTCATGTCATCTTTTGCTTATAAATTACCAATGAAGCCATGCACGTCTCTACGTTCACAAGGACACGTCCAAATGCAGTGCCAACAAAGTCGATAAAACACTAAGCACATACGCGGGGTGACAATACAAAGTTTACCTCAGTGCTGAGAAATTTAAGCTGTGAGGAAGTTTGGGGACTGAGGAGAGATTTGTATGAAGAAGAATGCAAATATGAGTTTAGCCGTTAGAGGCTGTCTAGCCATTCAATACCACCCCAGAGTTTCAGTCACAACTGTCCTACTGGCCAGTCACCTGGACTGACTGTAGACAGTGTGTGAAGGGCTGGCCTGTACTCCTCACGCGGCCCTCTGTGTGGCTCCTCTGGTCCTCACAGCTTTGCTCTACATCTCTACAGTGTGTGGCTCATGGGAGTTTGTGGGCACCTGCCTCTGCTCCCACACCTTCCTTTCTGATGCAATGAAAACTTTGTTTTCCATGAAAGAGAGTATCTATGGTACATTTTTACCTCCTAACTCTACAATAGCTTTGTATTCTAGAATAAATTAGTGCTCTGTAGCCAGCATATAAAATAAACATGTGCTGGGTACAGAGAAGACTTAGGGAAGCTAGTGAAAAATCAAAGTGCACCTCTACTTTACACACACTTCTGTGTCTCTACAAACACAGCAACATGTCCGCCATGCTATTCTTTGTTTCTTCATTGGAAACGACACATAGTTATCTTTATAAATACAGTGCACATGCATGTGGCATACATTCACTTTGGATAGAACACCTGAGGTCTAAAACCAGGGATTAGTACAGACCTGCCACCAATGGAAACAGCGCACTTCACATCAGTAGGAAAGAGGAGTTCTGATTAATGGTCTTCACTGCTTCATAATTTCTTTAAAGATCTAAAAACGCCTGCATCCCTGCATTGGTGAAATCATCGCTGATGTTCCTGGATGGTGGCCCTGCTTTTTTGTGTATTCAATAAACCTTGACAATCCATGTGTGTTTTCTTTAAATATTAAATGCTGCATTTTGGTTCCCTTTGTAAACTTTGCCCATCTTCTCTGAATTTAAGAAGTCATTTTTCTGGTGTTGAATTTAATAACGTATTTTGCCCAACTAACCAACCAATCAACAAAGAACCAAACCAAATCCTCAAATTATATACAGACTAAAGTTTGTAGGTAACAATTCATACAAATGATCATTTTGTGGATTTTTCCCTGTTATCATGAGCAAGCTTCAGAACATCTGTACCAGTTCCATCAGGTGGGCAGAAGGAGGTGCTCCAGGAACTGGTCCTTGTCCTGAGGAAGTGCAAATGCTTCCTCCCGGCCCAGGATCAGACCACTCGGCAGCTCGAGAACCTGATCAAGGAACGCCAAGGCTTTGTCTTCGACATGGAGGCCTACCTGCCCAAGAAGAATGGTTTGTACCTGAGCCTGGTCCTGGGTAATGTCAATGTGACACTCCTTAGCAAGCAGGTGAAGTTTGCCTACAAGGACGAGTACGAGAAGTCTTTTATTATAATAGCTGTCTGGTTTTGGTGTCTGGTATTATAGAATGAGTTGGGAACTGTTCCCTTCTAATTTTTGGAAGAGTTTGTAATGAGGTAGTGTTAATTCTTCTTTAAACATTTGTTCTCATTCTAATTAAATATTTGATTTCATACTAAATTCTATAATTTTGCATTATATTGCATAATGAGAGTTTCCAAACCATATCTACTTCAGGCCTTACAAATATGGGCTCTGTCCCAGCATCCACTGTGTTTTTTATGGACACTTGGCATGTTTCCAGTTTGGGACTCTAATGAACACTGCTGCTACAAGCATTCTTGTACATGTCTCCTGGTATAGATGCACATCGATTTGCTGAGGGTGTACACTAGGATAGAATGGTAGGGTCAGTGGGTATATGACATAGTAATACCCTAACCGGTTGCCATCTTATATTCCCACTAACACTGTATGAGAGTTCTTGTTGCTCAACATTCTCACCAATCTTGGTATGGTTAGAATAAAACATTTTAGCTACATCATAGTGTGTTGTTAAGTGTCATCCAGTCAGTTCTGACTCATAGTGACCTGTATAGGGTTTCTGAGGAGTGGCTGGTGAGTTTGAACTACCAACCTCGTGGTTCAAACCGACTTTGCAGTCCAGTGCTTTATCCTACAGCTCTGCACAAGGACTCTATGGTGTGTTGGTGTCTTGTGATGGTTTTACTATGTATTGTTGCTGTTGTTAGGTGTAAATGAAACACTGCTCAGTCCTGCTCCATCCTCACAATTGTTGCTATGCATGAGTCCACTGCTGCTGAAACTGTGTCAATCCATTTGTTGGGGTCTTCCTCTTTTTCACTGAACCTCCACTTTACTAAGCATGATGTCCTCCAGGAACTGGTCCCTTCTGATAATATATCCAAAGTATAAGAGACCTTCATGCCAGCCTGACTTCTAAGGAGCATTCCTCCAACACAGATTAGTTTGTTTTCTGGCAGTCCACGGTACTTTGAATATTCTAATCCAATACCATAATTCAAATGCATCAAATCTTCTATGGTCCTCCAAGCTCATTGACCATCTTTCACACGCATATGAAGAACTGAAAATACTATGGCTTGGGTCAGACATACCTTAACCTTCAAAGTGTTATCTATGCTCTTGAATACCTTAAAGAGGTCTTGTGCAGCAGATTTGCCTAATGAAATACATCGTTTGATTTCTTGACTGCTGCTTCCATGAGTGTTGATAGTGGATCCAAGCAAAATGAAGTCTTTGACAACTTCAAATTTTTTTCTCTGTTTATCGTGTTATTTATTGGTCCAATGGTGAGGATTTTTGTTTTCTTTACATTGAGGTGCAACCAATACTGAAAGTTGTAGTCTTTGACCTTTATTAGTATTTTAAGTCCTCTTCACTTCCAGCTAGCAAGGTTGTATTATCTGCATATCACAGGTTGTTAATGAGTCTTCCTCCAATCTGGATGCCATGTTCTTCTTCATATACTCCAGCTTCTCAGATTATTTGTTCAGCATACAGATTGAATTAATGCGGTGGAAGAAGTCAATCTTAGCACATTATCTTTTCTGATTTTAAACCATTCCGTATCCTCTTGTTTTGTTTGAATGACTGTCTCTTGGTCTACGTACAGGTTCCTCATGAGCACAAGTGTCCTGGAATACCTACCCATTGTTCACAAGTTGTCCATAGCTTGTCATGATCCACAGTCAAAAGTCTTTGCATAGTCAATAAAGCTCAGGTAAACCTCTTTCTGCTTTCAGCCAAGGTCCATCTGACGTCAACAACAATATCCCTAGTGCTACATCCTCTTCTGAATCCATCTTGTCGATGTACTATTGCAGCCATTTTAAAATTACCTTCAGTAAAATTTTATTTGCATGTGATATCAATGATTGTTTGATGATTTCCATATTCCATTGGGTCACCTTTCTTTGGAATGAGCACAAGTATGCATCTCTTCCAGTTGGTTGCCCAGGTTAGGGTAAAGCATATATAAAACTGCTATTTTGTAGGTAAAATAATTATATACTAGCAGTTTTGCATATGCTAATTTAAGATTTTCCCAATGACTAGTAGGTTGCGCAGGCTTACACATATTCAGTGGCTATTTGGAATTTCTCTTGTGAGAAGTGCCTATTCCAATCTTTTCCCCATTTTTCTTTTAAATGTATGACTTTTATTATTGATTTGTAAATCTTTTTATGCTCTGAATATGAGCCCTGTGTCAGTTATATGTGTTTCAAATATTTTGTTTCACTTTGTGTCTTGTCTTCCAGTTCTATGAATCTTCCAATCAGATAAGAATCGAAGTGCAGGTAATTTATTTGGGAGGGGTGTCTTCATTTTAATATGGTAAAATCTACCATTATTTTCTTTTCTAATTTGTATTTTTGGCTTCCTGTTGAAATTTTCCTTTATGCCAAGGTCATATTTTGTTGTTGTTGTTGTTAGGTGCCACCGAGTCGGTACCAACCCATAGCGACCCTATGCACAACAGAACAAAACACTGCCTGATCCTGGACCAACCTCACACTTGTTGCCACACTTGAACCCATTGATGCTGCCACTTGGCCAATTCATCTCTTTTTCCCTGACCCTCCACCTTACCAAACATGATATCCTTCTCCAGTGACTGGTCCCTCCTGACAGTATGTCCGAAGTATGAGAGACAAAGTTTGGCCATCTTGGCCTCCAAGGAGCACTCTGGCTGCACTTCTTCCAACACGGATCTATCTGTTCTTTTGGCAGCCCATAGATATTTTATATTTTCTTTACTCTTTTACTCTAAAATCTACTTGTAACTGCTTTTCTGTATAGTGGGAGGTAGGGTTCCAATAGAATTTTTCCATATGGATATCTATTTGCCAGGAGTCTTGGTGTGGTACTGTAGGATAAGCACTGGACTGTTTACTGCAAGGTTGGTGGTTTAAACCCACCAGTCACTTCTTGGAAACCCTATATAGGGTCACTATAAGTCAGAATCAACTAGATGGCATTTAACAGCAACATCTATTGCCACTTTTGTCATAAATCAAGCATCCATATATTCATGGGTGTCTGTTCATTCTACTGGTCAGTCTGTAATTGAACCAATAATTGTTGTTGTTAAGTGCTGTTTAGTTGGTTAGTGACTCTGTACAGGGTTTCCAAGGAGTAGCTGGTGAATTTGAACCGCTGTGACCTTGTGGTTCAAACCGACCTTACAGTCCAACGCTTCATCCTACAGTGGATATATTGCCTTAATTATTATACTTTATAATAAGCTTTGGTAGCTGGGAGAGCAATCCTCATGCCTTATATGCTTTAAAAGTGGCTAGGTTATTTCCATAATTATTATAGAATCAGCTTGTCAGCTCCCACAAAAGCAGAAGAAAGAGGAGAAGGAGAGAATCTGCTGACATTTTTATGAGGACTGCACTGAGTCTATGTATCAATTTGGCAAATAACTGACATTTTGACAATATTGAGTTTCACAATCCATGAAGAAGACATATCTTCCAAATTCCATGGACCTTCTTTATCTCAGTGTTTTAGAGTTTTCTCTATCAAGATCTCACTATCTATTATATTTATTCATAGCTACTTGATTTTTTATGCTTTGCAGAAGTAATCTTTTAAAAATGTTCATTTTCTAACCGTTCATTGTAGGTATATAGAAAAAGAATTGATTTTTGTAAATTGATTTCTTAGCCAGCTATCTTGATAAACTCTTCATTCAAATAATCTATCTTCTGGGTTTTCTACATAACCAATCATATCTGCAGGAAGTTGTGTTCCTTCCTTCCTAAGCCTTTCATCCCTTTTCCTGCACCAGCCGCTCCTCAAAACCCCTATACAGGGTTGAGAGTTAGAATTGACTCGATGGCACTTAACAACAACCTGCCTAAGGATGGGAGAAGGATAAGGCTTTCTGCTCCTGTAAAGATTTACAGCCTCAGAATCCCTATATAGAGATGATACAAGTAGGAACACAACCACCATCAACTACCTGTTGTTGTTAAGTGCCATCGAGTCGGTTCTGACCCACAGTGACCCTCTATAGGGTTTCCAAGGAGCAGCTGGTGAGCTCGAACCGCCGATCTTGTGGTTCAAACCAGCTTTTCAATCCAGCGCATTAACCCGCAGCGCCACACCAGGACTCCATCACCTACCTAAGGACTTACAATAAAGACAATGTTGAATAGAAAAGGAACCGCAGGAATCTGCCTGATTCTCACTCTCAAAGGAATGTGAACTTTGTTTGGGTTTTTCACAGAAGCAAATCCTGAGACAGGGGTTTGAATGAAAGCAGTTTATTAGAAGGTAAAGGAGAGTGGGGAAGTGAGACTAGGGAGGGAAGATAACTGATAGAGAAAGGGACGTGTTATCGGGCTTACTTCTGGAGTTGAATTGTGGAGAGACTCTTGGAGCCAGCGCAAAATACAAGCTTCAGAGTTCCTATGTCTACAATGTGAGGGAGCTGGAGTATACACATAACTGGCTTCATATTAAATTTTATATTTGTATTTTTGTATTCTTTTAATTAGGTGGTTGTGTTACAGTTCTGTGTCAACTTGATTGAGCCAGGATTCCCAGTTATTTGGCACTTGATAGTTAATTCTATGAGGATGAGCTGTGAACAGCCAATGAGTGGAAAGGATGTTTCTTTGGGGGTGTGGCCTGCTCCCAATATAATGGACATGCGCAAAAGACTCTCTCTTCTGCAGTGCACTTGGGACTCTACAATTAATTGTAAGTCATTTCTTTGACAATGAACCTTTATATATATATATATATATATATGTTTCACTGGTTTTGCGTCTCCAGAAAACCTGGCCTAAGACAGTGGTTTGTTTTTTGTTCTTTAACTAGAGGAGAGTGGACATCCTTGTCTTGCTCCTGATCTTAGGAAGAAAGTTTTTGGTCTTTTCCAACTGTGAGTTAGATACAAACTCTTGTCAGTCATTGATTAAGTTTTCTCTGGGGGATGGAGCATTAATTCCCTATCCTTCCAACTGTCAGGTGAGTGGCAAACTGTGGGTAAGCAGCTAAAGAGAGCCGTCAGGCTCCGCTAACAACTTTTAACCTGAGAATTGGCAGACAAAGGTGGCGGTATCATGTATATTAAAAACTGGCTAATATGAGGTTATTGCAGATACCACATTCATTATGCTGCAGTATGTACATAGTTATCTTAGAAATTAGCTGTCTGTGCTAGTTTACAAATACTGTACCAGTATTTATCATTTTAACACAGTGTTATGTGAGAAATGTTACTGGGGATGTAGATCAGCCACTTTCAAGGTGCTGCCATCTACCTAGGAATGAATGACCAAAAGCCTTTAACCATTGCTACTACAAAGCGGCAAAGTCAGAACTGGATCTTTCCTTTCTAAAGAGCTCTTCTGGTTAGCTACACCTGAATCCTTTAATGGTGTACCGGTGCTAGTCTGCATGTAATAATGCTGATAATAATGTTTTGCTACAGTTTTCAGGTGAAAAATATAAATAATTAGCCAAAAAAAAAGAAAAAAAAAAGTGAGAGAGCGAGCCCTCAGTCACAGAAGTGCAGATATCGGCCTCAAAGTGGGCTCTGTGTGCACATAGCAGTGAGGATGTGGGCGGGGTCTTACAGTGTTTTCTACAAACATTTGACTATCATAAAAAATATTCGCAATTGATGAGCTGGTGTATGCTTTGTTATGTATATTTTTATCACAATAAAGGGAAAAACTCATCAATATTGGATGTCTTTTCACACATGTGGAATAAATATTAAATTTCCAAGGAGAAATTTTAAAAAACCCCCAAAACCAACATTTTCAGTCTCCATATGATAATAGCAGCAGTCTAAATCCAATTCTTTCTATATATCCTCCCAAAATGACTCAGTTCAACAAAAAAGAAAACAAAGCCCACTCATAGCCCAACCTTCCAGCATAATTAGCCTGTGGCTGTCTCACAATAACCTATAGAACTGCTTCATAGTGTTTACAAGGCAAGGGCCAAACCCACCAGCTGCTCCTCGGAAACCCTACATAGGCTCACCATGAGTCGGAACAAACTTGACAGCACTTAACAACAACAAATCTTTCTAAGAACATAATTTAAAAAAAAAATCAAGCCTTGTCTGTCGAGTAGATTCCGACAGACACTATTGGTGTTATTTTTAAGAGCTGTCACATTGGTTCTGACCCATAGTGATCCTGTGTAGGGTTTCCAAGAAGCAATCTGCAATCATGCATTCACCCACGGTGCCACACCTGGACTTGTGTCAGGACCGAGTAAAGCTGCAGCATAGGATTCCCAAGGCTATGAATCTTTACAGAAGCAGATTGTTACATCTTTCTCCTGCAGAGTGGCTGGTGGGTTCAAACTGCCAATGTTTTTGGTTTTTAGCCAAGCGCTTTAACCACTCCATCACCAGGGCTCCGTACAGCATAACTGAAAACCAAACTCACTGCTTTGAGTCAATTCTGATTCTGAGCAGCCCTATATGGGGTTTCTGAGACAGCACATCTTTATGAGTGCAGATGGTGGGTTGGAACTGCAGGCCTTGCAGTTAACAGCCTAATGCTTAACCCCCAGCACCATTAGGGTGCCTTACAATATAATTGTTGTTGTTGTTGAGCCGGTTCTAACTCAGTGACCATTTTTAGGGTTTCTAAGAGCTACTGGTGGATTTGGACTGCCAGTCTTGTGGTTAGCAGTCCAGTACTTATCCTACAGCGACAGTGTAATTAAGGACCCCTGGTAGTGCAGTGGGTTAGAAGTTGGCTGCTAATTGCAAGGTCAGCAGTTTCAATCTACCAGCTGCTCTGTGGGAGGCTGTCTGCTCCTGTAAAAGACTTACAGCCTCAGAAAACACAGTCACAATGAATTGGAACCGATCTGACAGTACATCCGACCACCACCACCACAGCAGAATTACTACTGTTCGTGTTAGGTGCCGTCGTGTCGGTTCTGACTCAGAGTAACCCTAGGCACAACAGGAGACACTGCGCGGTCCTGGGCCAGCTTCACAACTGTTGTTACCTTTGAGCCCATTGTCGCTGCCACTTGCCAATTCATCTCCTTGGGGGACTTCCTCTTTTTCACTCACCCTCCTTTTCACCATTCCTTCTCCAGGGACTGATCCCTCCTAATAACATGTCCTGGTTTCTAAGGAGCATTCTGGCTGTATTTCTCCCAACATAGATTTGTTTATTCTCTTGGCAGCCCATGGTACTTTTAATATTCTCCTCCAACACCATAACTCAAATGCATCAAATTCTTCTACTGTCTTCCTTATTCACTGTCCACCTTTCACATGCATATGAGGCTACTGAAAATCTTACGGGTTACACAGAAAATACTACAAACTCTGACAGCTAAATGCTACACCTGGCTTCTGCTGGCCTGACACTAGGGAGTAGCCTCTCCTACCATCGGCCCTTGGCCCATGCCCAAGCACAGGCACCAAATGCGGGGATTCTCAACCAGTGAATCTTAGTAGCTGTGATAATAACAGCATCCCAGGGTTGTCACTGTCATGGTCCCCATAAATGAATCACTCAGAACACTGGTGGTTAGGGGGAAGCTCTACTAAATAGACCAACCAGTATCTAACTTAGTCAAGTAAAAAAATGAAGAGGCAGAGATACAAGAAGGGGAGGGAAGGAGGGAGAGAAAGGAATCTCAAGAAGGAAATGACAAGAAGCAAACAGGACAATGTGAGGGTGGAGGGAAGGATGCGGGGGCTGAAAGGGTAATGCATGAGTTGGGATTTAAAGAAAAAGAGACAAGTTGGGGTGGTGTGGAAGCATTTGCAGAGGGTGGGACTGCATGTCCACAGGCCTGGGATTGTGAACTAATTGGACACAACGGGGACCCACAGGGGAGGATCTTAGAGGGTGGGACATATGTAGGGAAAGTGTGCAAATGAGACTGGAAAAGTTGGCAAGGAAATGATCGTGTTCTGTAGGTTAGAGTTTGTGGTTCCACTGGCCTGAGCCTAGGTGTGGGAGCTCACTCCCTCTTCCATGATTTCAAGCTACCAGCAACAATGTCTAGTACAAGATACCTAATATAAAAACAGCTGTAGCCATACATTAACAGAACTTCCAGAGGTTCAAGTCAGATTCAGCAGAGGATGTGGAATGAGGGACATTACTGCTGATGTCAGATGGATCTAGGCTGAATGCAGAGAATACAATAAAGATGTTTACCTGTGCTTTATTGACCATGCAAAGGCTTTTGATTGTATGGATCCTGACAAGCTCTGGACACCACTGCAGAGAATGAGGATTCTGGAATACTTCATTGTGCTTATGAGGAACCTTTATATAGACCAAGAGGCAGTTGTTTGAACAGAATAAAGGAACATCAAATGGTTTAAAAAAAGGAAAGGTTGCACCAGGGTTGTACTCTTTCACCATACTTATTCAATCTATATGCTGAGCAAATAATTTGAGAAGCTGGATTATAGGAAGAAAAATGTGATATCAGAGTTGGAGGAAGATTCATTAACTATGATACAACCTTGCTTGCTGAAAGTGAAGAGGACTTAAAATATTTACTGATGAAGATCAAAGATCATAGCCTTTGGTATGGGTTGCACCTTAATGTGAAGAAGACAAAAATCCTAACCACTGGACCAGTAAATAACATCAAGATAAATGGAGAAAAGACTGAAGTTGCCAAAGACGCCATTTTACCATCAACATGAGTGTTGATGGCACCAGTCACAAAATCAAATATTGTATTGGCATTAGGCAAATCTGCTGCACAAGACCTCTGTAAAGTGCTCAAGAGCAAAGATGTCAGCTTGAGGACTAAGGTGTGCCTGACCCAAGCCATGGTATTTTCAATAACTTCCTATGTATGTGAAAGTTGGACAATGAGTAAGGAATTGATGCATTTATGGTGTTGGAAGAGAATATTAAGAGTACCATGAACTGCCAAAAGAACAAACCAATCTGTGTTGGAAGAAGTACAGCCAGAGTGCTCCTTGGGAACCAGGATGGCTTCAGGCATATTATTAGGAGGGAACAATCCTCTTGTGGTTAGCAGTCCAATGCTGTTCCTCCAGAGCCACACCAGGGCTCCAGGAAGAACACTGGTTAGCACAGTTCTCTTGGTGAGAGAGGGAGGTTCGTTTAAAAGCACACTCTTGACTTTTCCTATTTTCATTTTTTGAAGTGGTCAACCTTTTTTCCCTGACAATGTATTTACAGAGCTGCTCAGACGTATCTGATGAGGCTCAGACTGAGCTGGTCTTTGCAGGTCCGAGAAGGGCAGCCAGGCTAGAAACAGTCATGCTGTCCACGCCAGCTCTGGAGGGGTGCCTAAGACTGAGCACAGAGACTGCAGAGGGCCGAGCTGGGCTCCTGGACTACTGTGACCTGGGGGATGGAAGGAGGAGGGTGTGGGAGAAGAAATGATGTTCAGATTTAGGACCCATCCCACCCATCAGCCACCTCAGGCATGGTCTCAAGAAAGAGAAAAAAGACGTGCACTCAGTCCTCCCCATCAGCTCCCAGGAACTGTGACCGCCTCTACCTGCACCCTAATGGCTCCAGAGCTTCAAGCCAGGCTCCACCCCAACCCCTCCATTCTCCAAACGAGCCCAGCACAGTGTGAATGAAAAATCAGCTTTAATCATTCAGCTTCAGCTCAGCTGAGAACGTCCCCTCTCAAGGCAAAGGGATGGGAAGAGACATCTTTCCAAAAGGCTTCAGTCCACTACGAGGCTGCGGTTCAGAGAAGGGAACAGCTCAAAGAAGCCCTAAAATGGGAAGAAAAGTGGGGTCTACAATGAGGGGGGACCAGACAGACATGCCCTGCCGCTCACTCACCCTCCACCAACATAAGCCAACAAGACTTGTTTTATCTATCGCTTGACCATGGCCACACCTTCCCATCCCTGGTCCCTCTACTGCCTGTCGTTTCCCTGTGGGGGCCGGCCAAGGCTTGCTTGGCCAGATGGCAGCATCCTGTCAGCCAGTCCCCATCACCTAAGTCAGCCACTGAGTGAGGCTTGGTGCTGCCCTGGTGAGGGGCTGGGATGGAAGTTACCTTGAAGAGCGTGAGGGTCTGGAGTACTCCCGTGGTGCACGCTGTCTCCCGGATGGAGTGCATGGCCAGTTGGGGGCTGCCCAAATCTAGGACCCGCAACCCCAGCCGAGAAGCCAGGATAGGTCCAATGGTGGTCCCACAGGTGGAGTCATTGCGGACCATAAGATCCTGGGGGAGGGGAGATGATGCTGAGCCGTGAACAGTGTGTGTTCATTAGGCCAAGGAGAAAGTCACCTGCCAGGCTGAGAGGAAGGGGCCTGAGGGACCCTCAGGTCTATCCCCAGAGAAAGGAGCCCTGCTGGTGCCATGGTTAAGTGCTCAGCTGCCAACCAACAGGCTGGCGGTAGGAACCCACCCAGCAGTTCCATAGGAGGAAAGCACTGCAGATCTGCTTCCTGACAGATTACAGCCTAGGAAGGAAACCAGGACATTCTGCTCTGTCCTACCAGGGCACCGGGAGCTGGAATTGACACACGCAACAGCTCCCCAGGAGAGTGGACGAGACTGGGTGAATCACAAAGCCAGCCCTTAGTGACAGACCTCAGAGCACAATACAGTCTGACTTGTCCCAGTCTCTCTAGCCACTGTTACCCTGCCTCTCATAAATAACCCACTCTCCACACAGCAGCCAAGGGGGCTCAAAAACCCAAACAGACTCATCCCTGTCACCCTCTTTTCCCAAAGACAAAGCACTCAGCTGTGTTAGTGTTTTAAACATATTGCTGTTGATATTTGGAAACAATTCTCTTTGTGCTATGGTAAGAAGCAAGGAGTCCTGGTGTGGCGCTGTGGGCTAACGCGTCCGACTGCAAAGTCGTTTGAACTGCAAGGTCAGTGGTTCAAGCTCATCAGTGGCTCCTTGGAAACCCTATACAGGGTCGCTATGGGTTGGAACTGACTCAATGGCACTTAACAACAACATGGTCAGAAGCAAGCTGAGGAACTCATAATAGAGACATTAGGAATCAGGGTTTTCAGTGTAGAAGAGGGACTGATAGAATCTAACACACGAAGTATTAACGGTTGCTATTCTTTGAATAAGATCCTCCCAGAGCTGCCTCCTTCTCATTAGGGAGTCCTCAGCTCTGCATGGGCAGGGCAGGGGCTACGGAGCAGGGAGAACCCTGAGCTGATGGGAGTCAGCAGGCCAGGGTCCCAGTCCTGACTCCACATGAACTTGCTTGTTATACAATGAGTCACTCGACTACACAGGGCCCCGACACACACACACACACACACACACACACACACACACACAATCCCCTCTGCACTGGGAGAGAAGGAATTAGACATGTGATTTCCAGGATAAGGGGGAGAGAGGCTGTAAATGTTCCTTACAGAAGCTCCCGGGTAAGAAGAGAGACGGGACAACCGAGGGATGCAGTATGAACCCGCCAAGTGCCAGAGGCACACTACATTGTCAATGCTCACAAATCAGGCAGCAGCATTATCATCCTCATTTTACAGATGTGGACACTGAGACTCAGAGGTTACGAGACCTGCCCAAAGTCACAGCTAGTACCTCAACAACTAGCTCTGCCCATACCCCAGAACCTCTGCTCTCCCTCCAGTGGGACCCCCTCCACTAAGGTCCTTTCCCAGACTCCATCCTAACTGGGGCACCATCAGTTGGTACCCTCCCGCCCTGCTCCCTCTGATACACCTTCCTAGGCAGGGCCCACTCTCACCTGTAGAGGCACCCCGACATTGTTGGCCACCTCTCGGATCAGGGCCTCGGAAACCGCGTTCGAGGCATAGCGCTGTTTGCTATTCACCTTGATCACAGGGCCCTGGAGTGGGGAGAGGGAAGAGAGACAGGAACGAGATGGGTGACAAGCCCAGGGAATGAGATAGGGCCCAGAACTAGGCAGGCATCCAAGTCCCTGAGAAGAATAGGAGTGTCTCACCTTATGGAATAAAGGCCGGTGGTTCTCCTCATGCTTGTCTCTGAAAGATGTTAAGGGCAGGGATGGCAAACAGGAGCCGGGCTTGCCAACCCTCACCACCCTTCCCAGGGCAGACATTACTAATGGATCACAGCATTCTGTCCTGCCCAGTCCACAGGACCTCAGAGTCATTCTAAACACTGTGCTCTAAGCAGCAGCAAACAATAGGTATCAGTGTACGACATGGGGCCTACTCAATGGCAACAAGAGGTCCCCAGTGAACCTTCCAGCAGACTGAGAAAGGAGGGGTCAGGGTGGAGCCTGCCAGTGCTTATGTGGGCCCGACTGTGAGGGTTGCGAGTGGGGCATGGTATCTCACTCACAGGTAGTTGGGGTGCACTGCATGGGCCATGTCAGCGCTGATCATGAAGGACTTGGGAATAGCTTCCTCGAAGGCCGTCAGGTGCTGGGGTGAGGCCGAGATCCGCCGCAGCACCAGCTCTGTCAACAGGGACTGTGCTCCTTGGGCACTCTCAGACCCCACCTGGCAAAAGCAGAGGGCTGACTTTGGGGACCTGGGGTCAGGGGCCTGAGCTGAAGCCGAGAGGCCCGGAATGGCCCAGGATCCCAGAGTCACTTAGGTGAGGGATGAGGCTGGTTATGAGCAACTCTCTGGTTCCGGGATTCTGGTGGTGGGCTGGGACCCAAGTAATTCAGAGACACTTCTGGGGTCAAACTGCATTTATGGCCCACCCCCTTCCTTCTCCAGTAACCTTCACATCTGGGGCTCAGCACAGGTTCCACACTGGTCACTTTCCTTGGATGCATGTAGACATGGTTATGAAGAGTTCTAAACCGTGGAGTGTCAGATGGATTTCTTTAAAAGGCATGGCTAGATGCTAATCCTTCACCCTTTTCCCTCTTTAAGTGTGGTGCTGTGGGTTAATGCTCTAGACTGCAAGGTCAGTTTGAACCACAAGGTTGGTGGTTCAAGTTCACCAGCCGCTCCTTAGAAACCTTATACAGGGTTGCTGAATTGGAACCGACTTAACGGCACTTAACAACAACTCAGTGTAGGCATAACGGAGTAGGAACTGCCATTCTGGGTCTCAAGGTGAAAGGCATGTGTTCAGGACAGCAGAGACCGATCCTGAACTTCTAACTCAGACCTGCCCAATAACACGATAGAAAACTACCATCCATCTGTTCAAGCCAATGTGTTTTGGAAGCTCCACTATGGTGTCTTGAGCCTGGCCCGTAACACAGGGCAGCAGAATGGCAGGCTGTGTGTCGAGTCCTGAGGCACTTCCTTGTCCTGGAGGAGCTAGTCTAGAGAGACTAGAACTCAGGTCACATTAGAAGCAGGAGCCAGAGAGAAGCCCTGTAGCTGAGGAAGTCCAGGCAGTATGCCCCACTGCCCCCCAATCACTCCCATCTGCAGCGCCTCTAGAGTCACCCTGGGTCATGGTGGGCACCTGGTACAAGTTGGCTATGATCGAGGGGTCCCCTCCCCATACCTCTTCATTGTCGTAGAGTGCAATCAGGCGCACATGGGGCTCTGTGGCCAAGGAGGCAGGGGCTGCGCAGGAATCGATCAAGGCCTGGCTCAGTGGGGAAACAAGAGCACCATTGTCACTGGTTTCCTTGGTAACTCAGCCTCCCCAACAGCTCGGAGACTCAGACTCCCCTACTGGTTTTCCAGCACCATGGCCTTCCCAGCTTGCCTCTCAGGGCACTGCCTGGTGAGGGGCAGACTGGGAGACACCATCCTTAGAGCATGCCCTCACACCTTTCCATGTCAAAGGCAGGAGGAAACGGAGATAGAGAGGGAGAACAAAGACTCCATAAGGCAAAAAGGAGGGTGACATCATGGGACAGATTGGCCTCAGTTAAAAGACTGAGGTCCCCAGATGTGACCGTGACTCCATCAAGGCCACATGGCTGCAGACACAGGTGCAGATCCCAGGCCTGGCTCTGGTTCTTCCAATCATATCCCAAAGTCTGTCTCCAGCAAGAGGACAGACAGGGAAGGACAGAGAAGGGGCGAGGGCAAAGGGAGAGGAGGAACTGTCTTGGTGTGGATGGTAAGGAGGAGGAGAATCCAGGTGACAAGGAAGAAGAGAGACTACCCCTGAGGTCTGAAGGAAGAGGAAGAAGGCTGTGTAAGTCTGAGCTGCAGGAGGTGGGCGATACTGCCCCCTGGGATGATAAGGTGGTACTGCAGGCTGTCTCAGAAGCACAGATGGCTTAAGAAAAAGCCATCAGAGGAGGGACAGGATGAGACACTGGTGTCCTAAACGTCTCAGCCTTCCCCTTACCTCCACCCCCAGCCCCAAGCCAGTGTAAGGATAGGGGCCAAGGGGAGTGATGCTGAGGCTGTACTAACTGAGTCCAGGACCCACCCAGCCCCAGCCCAGCAGACAGGGTGGCCAGCAGCCCTTCCTCTGCCCCACCAGGATGGTGTGCTGCCTGCAGAGCCCCACTCACCTGCAGCGCACAGAAGCAGCTGTGCAGATTGTCCAGCCGGGGGGCAAAGATGAACTCCTCATAGGCCCCACCCAGGACCTAGGGAGATACCACAGTCAAATTGACCTTCAACCCCAGCCCAGCTCCTGTTTTTCCACATTCTGAAGACTTGCACCTGAGCAGGCCTTTGGTTTCTTGGACAACCTCTCCCTGACCCTACTGGCCCTGCAGGGCAGGGCTGAGCTGAGAATGGAGACAGGTGCTGGGAGGGTGGAGGTCCAGCATGCTGACCAGTCCCCTGGGGCAGGAAAGGGTGGGGCTAAATGGTTACAAAAAGGCAGAAAGAAGAAGACTAACCAAGGAACAGAAACTCAGTGCAGGTTCAAACAGGACAAACCCCAAAGCAAGACGACTGTTGAGTAAATTCCCACTCTAGTTACAGTTACAGAGAACTGTTCCCTAGGATTTTCTTGGTGTGGCGCTGGCAGGATAAGCACTGGACCCCAAGGTCGGTTTGAACTGCAAGGTTGGTGGTTCAAATTCACCAGCCACTCCTTGGACATCCTATACAGGGTTGCTATGAGTCAGAACCAACTTGACAGAACTTAACAACAAAAAATAACAATCTTACGGCATCAGATTCCCAGGCCTTCTATAGCACTAATGGATGGGTTCAAACTGCCAAATATTGGGGTTGTATTGTTGTTAAGTGCACTCGAGTTGGTTCTGACTCATAGCAACCCTGTGTAAGGTTTCTGAGGAGCAGCTTGTGGGTTTGAACTGACGACCTTGTGGTTCACAGTTCAGCACTGAGGCATGATGTTATAGTCAAAGACAAACCATCGGTGCCACATTAAAAGTTTTAGCAATCTCCTATTGAAGGGAACTGGGAGAGACACAAAGAGAAGTTCCAGAAAAGGGGACACATGCAGGCCTCTTGGTCTCAGAAGTTTAGAGCCAGTGAGCGTGGGTCCAAGTGTGGACAGGGACCCCTCCCCGTGTCCTGCAGTAGACCTGCCTGGGGATCTGTAAAAAAGACCTCTCCCCAGGCCGTACCCCAGAGAGCCAGAGCAGCAGATCTGAGGTGGATGAGACCCACTGCTCTGGGGAAGAGAGGTGGTCTGTATGGGGGGAGAACAGGGAGGAGGGTACATGGAGCCATGCTGGCGGGGGGGGGGCGCGGGCTGCAGCGTTACTCACCGCAGGCTGGGTGTCTGCGAGGCAGAGCTCCATCTCTAAGATGTCCTCAGGGCTCAGCCCCAGATGGGCACACAGCAGGGACATGAGGACTGAGTGGTGCCGGTCATCCTGCAGGATAGGGGGCTGCTGAGAGACGATCCCTCCCCTCTTCTCCTCTTCCCTCTCCTACCATAGGGGCCATTCTTACCACAGAGTTGAGAGGCCCTGGCTCAGGAGTCCCCTTCTCCAGCTCCTCCTGGATGGTGGTGGCAAGAATGGGGACACTGTGAAGACACACGAGAGGGGTCTGTGGCAGGCACAGCTGAGTGGGGGAGGGGCATCCCTGAGCTCTGCACCTTCTGACGGGGGTACTGCCCTTGCCCTTCTGACTCCTAGCTCACTCTCCAAATGGCAGAGCTGAGAGGGCCCTTGGGCATCAATGGAACTCAAGAATAGAATGTGGTCATAGCCACTGTTAGGCAGTGGCCTCCCAGGCCCCACTGGGGCTCTTCTACCACACGGTGCCACACCCTGACCCCCTGCCCCCCCCCTTCCCGGCTTCAGCCACCATAGCCAGCTCCTGACTCACAGGTGCATCTCGGTGTTGGGTCCAAAGTTCTCGTTGATGTTTCTCTGAAGATGGATGGCCAGGTGCGGGATGCGGAGAATGGGCCGGTCCACATGCACCAGCCGCTGCTCCAGCCGGCCTGAGGTGGGGCACTGTGGCAGGCTGGCTGTCAGCATAGGCCATACCCCTTCCCCCCAGACCAAAGCAGCTTTCTGACCTCCTCTTCCCTGGGGGTCTATCCTGCTTCCCCAGGGGGCTTCACTATGGATACCATGAAGGGGAAGAACCATTCATCGTCAGGGCCCCAGTTCCCACCTTGACAATGACACGTCCAGCCAAGGTCAAGTCACGGTCAAACCAAGTGCTCCAGATCCCACCACCATAAGTCTCCACGCCCACCTGGTGGAAGCCAACCTGGCTGCGGCGAGAACGGCGTTTCACCTGAGCATGAGATGGGAAAAGGAAAGTCAGAGAAAGCGGAATGAGATGTGCTCATGTTACCACCTGGGCTGGGCAAGGCACTGGAGCCCGTCTTTCCTAAGTTTAGCTTCCGGTTGGAGATGAACTTAGACCAGAAGATGTTAACGAACACAGAGGCAAAGTATCAGTGCCAGATGAAAGGCACAAAGTATACAGGAAGGACAACTAATTTACCTCACTCCTGCTCCAGGGAATAAAAACACAAAAAAAAACAGTTGTCACTGAGTGGATTCCAACACACGGTGATCCCATGTGAGTGTGCCGTAGGGCTTTCAATGGCTCAGAACTTCCAAAAGGAGATCACCAGGGCTTCTGAGGCACCTCTGTGATGATTCAAACCACCAGCCTTTTGGTTATAACCATCTGTATGTAACCATCTATACCACCCAGGCTCTACGGAGTATGAAAACCAATTCAGACTCACTGCCACTGAGGTGATTCTGGCTTACAGTGACCCTATAAAGGGTTTTGAGATAGTAAATCTTTATGGGAGCAGACAGCCCCATCTTTCTCCCAGGGAGGGGCTGGTGGGTTCAAGCTGCTGACCTTGCAGTTAGCCCAAAGCCTGAACCACACGGCCACCAGGGCTCCTATATTATGGGGTATGTTGTTGTAAAGTGCGGTGGAGTCAGTTCTGACTCATAGTGACCCAAACAGGGTTACTGAGAAAGGGCTGATGGGTTTGAACCCCCGACCTTGGGGTTAGCAGTTAGTGCTTATCCTATAGCGCCATACCAGGGCTCCACTACAGAATATTACTGTTGTTGTTAGGTGCAGTTGAGTGGGTTCCGACTCACAGTGAGCCTGTATATGGTTCCCAAGGAGCAGCTGGTGTGTTTGAACCACTAACCGTGTGGTTAGCAGTTCAGTGCTAATCCTACAGCACCTTACCATGACTCTGACTGTACAGAGACAATTTGTGTATCCTAGCTCTGTTCTGCTCACACTCCCCGACACCCTCCACCCAAGCACCCTCAGCACAGGCCCAGTTCCTTACCCGGAGGCAGGGGCTGTCCGTGTGGGCACCAATGAGGCTGAAGCCATTGCCGGGAACATACTGACCCCCGACAGCAAAAGCGATGATGGTGGAGGAGTTCCTAGTCAGAAAGTACTGGGGAAGTGGGTGGGGCAGGATTAGCTTGCTGGCACACAGGGCTCTGAACCCCCGTCTGGTTGCCCTGTTTCCCCCAACTCCTCCCCACATACCTTATTTTCAGGTTTGATATCCCAGCTGTCCGTCTCCTTGAGTTCATGGAAGCCAGCCTGGAGGAGGCGGCTACGGCACTCAGCCACAACTGTAGAGAAAGAACACCTTCACAGCTATAGAACCGGTGGGGGCCACACCGAGCCCACCTTCCTTCCAGGAGCTGGCCACTTACCGTGGTAGGGAGAGGGGCTCCGGTTCACAAACTTGAGGAGTTCCCGGGCTGCGGCCTGCACCGCCTCTTTGCGGGCTCTGCCAGTCATGGCCACCTAGGGGAGCAGGACGTTCAGACTTCTTAGTGATCTGGGACCTCTGACCTTTTATCCAGGCTCGGAGGACCCTTATTCACACACTGCCAGATGAAACTGCTCTAAGGCTCAGAACTCTGCTTCCGCCTTTTCTCTACCCAGAGCCACAGATCCCAACCCTTCGAAGGCCCAACCCTTCGAGCCGGTCTCAAGTTCAGGATGCCCCGCCCCCCAATCTCAGTTTGGTGGGGTTCCCTAAGTCCCACCCCCGTCCCGCCCAACTAGGAAACCTTGGTCTAGGTCTGGCTCTCTAGCTCCCTAGCGGACCCCGAACTCTGAGTTGGTAGACATCATGTGCACGCCCCATCCTCGCTCCCCAACGCACACCCGTCTCTCGCAGCGGACCCTTGGCCACCCTGGGAAGGTGAGGTCACTAAGGGCAGAGCTTTTGGTTTCGTTTTGGGACGGACTCGCCCGCCACCACAACACGAGGCTGATCGCGGGTCCGAGTAGGCGCGGGCCTGTGGCTGGAGTTGTGACTGATACTCGTGCGGCCCCGGAAAGGACCCTCCTACCTGCATGTCCCCGCGCTTAGGGCCCAGTCGGCACGCTGCCCGAGCGCTTGCCCCACCTTCCGCCACGCCCCTTGCGCAGCCGCTGCAGGCGGACGCCCTCTGCCGGCTGGGAGGTGTTAGAACAGACGCGCATCTCTCCCTGGTTCTCAGGGCCGCAGAAACACGCGCCCCCTTCAGCTCACCCGGAGAGACGTGTGCTGTACAAAGTGCTTTCTCCCTGTCACCACCACCACCTTTGTGATAAATAAAAGCAACACAGCTAATGTTCTTGGAGCGCTCATGATGAACTTTAACTTTGTGATAAAGCTTATTATCTCGTTTAATCTTCAGAACTGCCCTGTTAACTTTGTTTTTTTAACTGTCCCGTTGTATACATGAACAAACTGAAATACAGAGACAAGTAGCTTGCCTCTCGCAGTAAATGGCAGAGGTGGGGTTTAGACCCAACTAATTTGACTTCAGAGGCCTAGAACCACCGTTGTAGGCTGCTCTGAGATTTTTTCTGGACCGTTTTCTACACACCCTGCTAATAGTATGTTAGGAGTCCTTTAGTGGCACAAACGGATAGGCGCTACTAGTCTCAAGGGTTGGAAGTTAGAGTCTACCCAGAGACTCCTGCGGAGACAGGCCTAGTGATTTTCTCTCAAAAGGTCATGAAAATCCTATCGAGCATTTCTACCCTAAACATATGGGGTCACCATGAGTTGGCATCAACTAGACAGCAACAGGGGTCTGGTGATGCAGATAAATTACTAGACTGCTAACTGCAAGGTTGGTGTTTCAAAGCCACTAGCTGCTCCTCAAAATCCTATACAGCAGAAGTGGGTTGTTGTTGTGTGTTTTTTTTTTGTTTTTTTTTTGTAAGGGCCATTTGAATATTTATAACAACACTGAATAGGAGCTCTGGTAGCGTAGTGGTTATGGATCAGGCTGATAACCTCAAGGTTAGCAGTTTGAAACTACCAGCTGTTCCTTGGGAGAAAGATGAGGCTTTCTGCTCCTGTAAAGATTTACAGCCTCAGAAACCCTGTGTAGGGTGTCTATGAGTCTAAATGACTCCACAGCACCAAAGCTCCTAGATGTATTGAATTTTGAGTCTTGCCCACAGTTGCCTTGGAAAGGCAGACAGACTGAATAATTTCTGGCTTATACAGCCTGCCCCTACTATATAGGGTCTCTAGGAATCAGAACAGATTCTAGGGCATTTTACAACAACAGCCAACAAGTAATGTAACAAAGTATTCCTGTTACATAGGAGGTCTCTGCAGGACAGAGAAGTAAATGACAAATCAAAACAGTTCCATGGTTCCTGGAGGCATTTCCAAGTGTCCTATGTCAACATCGGTAATTTGTTTTTCAAACCCCATCCACTTGCCTGGCCACAGATTCTGATCAGGGCTCGGTAGCCCCTAGGTTCAAAACAGGGCTAGGGATCAAAAATCAACATTCCAGGGATGTGACTCTGTGAAGTCACCTCCCTTTTGTTCCTGGACTGGGAGTGATAGGGAGTGGCTAGAAAGGCCCTGAAGCTCTCACTTCAAGTCTTGGACATTGCAAGGAAGTTTACAAGAATACACACACTTAGTAATGAGTGGTTGTTGATAGATGCCATCAAGTTGGTTCTGACTCATAGGGACCCTACCTATAACAGAACAGAACACTGCCTGGTCCTGTGCCAGCCTGACGATCGTAGTTGTTTGAACCTATTGTTGCACTACTGTGTCAACAGACCCGCTGAGGTCTATTTTTCACTGACCCTCTACTTTACCAAGCATGATGTCCTCCAGAGATTGGTCCCTCCTGATACGTTCAAAATACGAGAGATGCTGTCTCACCATCTTGACTTCTAAAGAATATCTGGCTGTACTTCTTCCAACACAGATTTGTTTATTCTGACAGTCCACAGTACTTTCATTATTCTTCACCAACACCATAATTCAAATGCATCGATTCTTCTACAGTTGTCTTTATTCATTGTCCAGCTTTCACAGGCATATGTAAAAATAGTGTTGCTTGGTTCAGGTTCACCTGAGCCCTCAAAGTGATACCTTTGTTCTTGAACACTTTAAAGAGGTCTTTTACACCAGTCTGTCTTAGTCTGGAAGCTCTGCTGAAACATGTCCACTATGACTGACTATGTTGTTAAGTGCTGTAGAGTCTATTCTGACTCATAGTAGCCTTGTATAGCATTTCCAAGGAGCGACTGGTGGGTTTGAACCATCGACCTTGTGATTAACAGTCCAGTGTTTATCCTACAGCAGCAATACACCAGAACTCCTACTGGTACTTAAAATATCAGTGGGATAGCTCCCAGCATCACAGTAACATGCAAGGCACCACAGTACAACAAACTGACAGGCAAGTGGTAGGTGCTTCTCCTGTTGTTGCTAAGCAATGTTGATTCGGTTCTGACTCGTAACGACCTTGTATAGGGTTTCTGAGGAGCAGCTGGTGGATTTGAGCCTCCAATTTTGCAGTTAGCAATACAGTGCCACTTGATGGTGTGGTGGTGTGCAGTGGAATTGGTTTTGACTCATAGCGACCCTGAATAGGGTTTCCGAGGCTTAAGTCTTTAGGGGAGCAGAAAGCCTCATCTTTCTCTGGCGGAACAGCTGGTAGTTTCAAACTGTATACCCATTATGCTACCAGAGCTCCCTGCAGTGCCACCTAAAAGGACTTAATTTAAAGAAAAAAATATTGAATGTTCCCACATGTTCATGTGAGAAATTCAAACATCATCAGAATGCACAAATTAGAAAGTGAAAATAAACGCTTGATAAAAAGTGGACACCCATTCCTATAAAACAAAACAACAACCGAAAAAAAAAAAAAAAGTGTCCTCTTACTAAGCCCGGAAGAGAAAGGATACAGGCTGCCTGCCAGAAACACAGTGGGGAACTGGAGAAAGGCTCCTGTTGACGTCAGAAGATGAGCTAGGACTACTGGTAGCCACTGTAAGTTTCTAGTCAGAGTCAATGCAGCAAAATGCCACAAAGGAAACATTTGTGTGGAAAAGTAAAATGTGTCAGTATTGGTAGATGATATGATTACCTAGAACGTTTAAGAAAATTTACGAACAAGCTTCTTGAACTGGTAGAAGAGTTTGTCAAGGTGGCCTGATTAAAACAAAACAAAACATCATCTTTCTTGTGCAATAATCAACTAAAAGGCATAATAGTAAAAGTGTCCTATTCAAAAGAGCAACAAAAATGATTAAATTTCTAGAAAACATATGGGATTGCTGTAACCAGGGAAATGCAAGTTAAAAATGAGCATTTCTGATTTATCGGAGTCACAGGAATGAAAAGAATCGTTAATATCAATCATTGGAGAAGATTTGGAATACTTCATGTCTCTGTACCCAGTTTCTGTGTTATACACACTCCCGATGACTATTTTCAAACTGCCAACATGGTATTACTGAATGCAGAGCTGGGAAGAGATGTGCAGGAATATAAAATTATTCCAGAGGGCTTTAAAAAGTTCATGGGAAAAGATCATGGATTTTGAAGCCCCCTTTGTATAGATTTCCACCATGCAAATACA
Source organism: Chrysochloris asiatica (assembly GCF_000296735.1). Lineage (NCBI taxonomy): Eukaryota > Metazoa > Chordata > Mammalia > Afrosoricida > Chrysochloridae > Chrysochloris > Chrysochloris asiatica. The sequence continues at coordinate 9,681,655 of NW_006408628.1, forward strand.
AGATATAGAGCCTCAAAAGCATAGAGTTTTAAATGCAGTAAAATAATTAGAAAGTGGTCATTTTTTAGTATTACCTGTTTTTAATATAATTTATTACTTGTAATTTTATGTAATCTTTATTTTTTTAAATGATGATCAGAAAGTGTTTAATAATCAGAAAGTTTGTCAATCAGCTTTCATGAGCCGGTCTGAGCTGGGGCTAGCGCACAACAGGCACACATACGCTCCCATCTTTGACACTCAACGTGTGATCTGTTGACCAGCAGCATCAGCAACACCTGGGAGCTTTTGAAAGCTGCAGAACCTCAGGACTCACCCGGGGCCTGCAGAATCAGGATCTGCATGCTAACAAGGTCCCTAGATGATTTGAATGCATGAATGTTGAGATGCACTGTTTTTGAGTACCATGTGGCAGCAAAACAGAAAATGAGGTTGATCTTTATATATTGTCATAGAATGTTCCAGATATGTTGTTGAATAGAAAGAAGCAATTTCCAGAATAATATTTATAGGGCAGGCGCATTTAAGTAAAACTCACCTAATGAGCCAAATATATATATAATCTAAATCGTATGTGCAAATGTTTGGGAACAAGTTTTGAAGGAGAGTGGTCACCTCTAGATCAGGGAGTGGTATCAGGTGTAGGGTGGTCAAGCTGGGTGCAGGGGACAGGAACGTTATCCAAAAAAAGTTTCTAAGAATCATTCTCCCTCTCAACCTCCTGGGGAAATCTTCCCCACCAACCCTGAACCAGTATTTCCAATGCTACCGTTATTGATTTATCTTTTTGGTTTAACAAATATTAAAGTTCAAAACACTGTGATTTGACGCATTGATCAGTTATGCACACTTCAGTGTAAATTTATTTGGTATACATGTTGTTTCCGATCCATCATTTTCCGATCCATCCAGCAGCTTCCCAAGAAGTAATTTATCACATAATTTGTTAAGAATGATTTGGTAGCGAGAAGACCAAAGCATTAAGAAGAGAAGGTAGGTGTATATGTGTGTCTTGCCCCCTAATTTCTAAAATGGGGGCAGTGAGGGGTTGAATCAGATCTGATCTTCTGATGACAAGACAGCCCTAGGCTATCTCATTACTGGTGGATATCCTGGTAGCTTAAATACTCAGTTATTTAAACATAAATACTTTGTTCCTAAGAAGTGAAGATATCGAGACTTTGTATCTTGTCCTTTAGACATGTGGTCAGAAGGAACCAGTCCCTGGAGAAGACATCAGGCTTGGTAAAGTGGAGGGTCAGTGTAAAAGAAGACCCCTCCCCATGAGATGGATTAAAACAGTGACAGCAACAATTGGCTGAAATCTAATAACTGTGAGGATGGCTTAGAGCCAGGCAATGGTTTCTTCTGTTGTGTATACGTTCACTATGAGTTGAAATCAACTCAATGGCACCCAACAACGTAACAACACTTTACTTTTGGGTATGATGATATTCGTTGCCATGGACTCGATTCTGACTCATAGTGACCCCAAGTGACATAGTGTAATGCCCCAAAGGGTTTTTATGGCAGTAGTCTTTTATGGGGAGTCCCGGTTTGGTGCTGCAGGTTAATGCACTGGACTGCAAAGTTGGTTTGAACTGCAAGGTCGACAGTTCAAGCTCACCAGCCACTCCTTGGAAACTCTATATAGGGTAGCTATGAGTCAGAAATGTCTCAATAGCACTTAACAACAACAACATACATATAGTGGCGCAAACAGTTAAGTGCTTGGTTGCTAACTGAAAGGTTGGTAGCTCAAATCTGCCTAGCAGTTTCAAAGGAGAAAGACCTGGTGGTTTGCGTCCATAAAAGGTTGTTGTTGTTGAATGCCATCCAGTCAGGTCCAATGCATAGCAATCCTGTATAGGGATTCCGAGGAGCAGCTGGTGGGTTTGAACTGTGACCTTGTGGTTTCAAGTCCAGTGCTGATCCTACAGTACCACTAGGAGCCCAGTATGTATATGTTGTTGTTATTATTAAGTGCCATCGATTCCGTTTTGACTCATAGCGATAGAAACAAAGCGCCATATCATCAGCCCAAACAAGGCCCAGGGCAGACTGTGGAGCAGACCATCAACTGCTCACATGCAAGTTCAGGCTGAAGCTGAAGAAAATGTAAACAAGTCCACTAGAGCCAAATTATGATCTTGAACACATCCCACCTGGATTTGGAGATCATCCGAAGAACAGATTTGATGCATTAAAACACTAAAGATAGAAGACCAGAGATGCTGTGGGATGACATCAAGGACATCATACAGGAAGAAAGCAAAAGGTCATTAAGAATACAAGAAAGAAGGAAAAGACCAAAATGGATGTCAGAAGAGACTTCAAAAGTTGCTTTCTAGTGTAGAGAAGCTAAAGCAAATGGAAGAAACAAGGAGGTAAAAGAGCTAAATAGAAAATTTCAAAGAGCAGCTCGAGAAGACAAAGTCAAATATTATGATGAAATGACCTGGAGTTAGAAAACCATGTCTCAAGCTGAGGGAACTGAAGAAAAATTAAAGCCTTGACTTGCAAGATCAAAGGATTCTATGGGCAACATATTGAATGATGTAGAAAGTATCAAAAGAAGAAATACACAGTCACTGTTATTGTTGTGTTGCTGTCAGGTGCCATTGAGTCGGAACCAACTCATAGCGACCCCATGCATAGCAGAACGAAACAATGTCTGATCCTGGGCCAACCTCACTACCGCTGCCACACTTGAGTCCAT
>NW_006408628.1:9685447-9720134 GCF_000296735.1 Chrysochloris asiatica
AAAACTTTACTCTCTTGAGATATCAAAGAGATTGTCCGATGATTTCCGCATTCTGTTGGGTCACCTCTCTTTGGAATGGGCATAAATATTGATCTCTTCCAATCAGTCAGCCAGATAGTTGTCTTCCAAATTTCTTGGCAGAGATGAGTACCTCTTGTGCCACCTCACTTTCTTGAAAGATTTCAACTTTTATTCCATCAATTCCTGGTGCCTTGTTCTTTGCCACAGTCACTGTAGCAAAAAGAAATGTTCGATGTTCAACCATTTGAATAGGTAGCATGCGATCAAGAACCAGTGATAATGAAGAAAGAAGTCCAAGGTGCATTGAAGGTATTGGCAAAGAACTAGGCTCTGGGAATTGATGGAATATACATTGAAATCTTTCAATAAACTGATGACACACTGGAGACACTCACTCATCTATGCCAAGAAATTTGGAAGACATCTACCTGACCAACTGCCTGGAAGAGATACATATTTGTGCCCATTCCAAAGAGAGGCGACCCAATGAAACACAGATAACATCAGACAGTATCATTAATATTCCAAGCAAGCAAAATTTTGCCAAAGATAATTAAAAAACAGCTGCAACCATACATTGAAAGGCCTCCCAGAGGTTCAAACTGGATTCAGAAGAGGACATGGAATGAGGGATATCATTGTTCATGTCAGATGGATCTTGGCTGAAAGCGAGAATAGCAGAAAGATTTTTACCTGTGTTTTATTGACTATGCAAAGGCCTTCGATTGTCTGGCTCATGGCAAACTATGAATAGCATTGCAGAGACTAAGAATTTTGGAACACTTAATTGTGCTCATGAGGAACCTGTACATAGACCAAGAGGCAGTTGTTCAAACAGAACATGGGAACATTGAATGGTTTAAAATTATGAAAGGTGTGTGACAGGGTTGTGTTCTTTCAACCTGTATGCTGAACAAATAATCAAAGCAGCTGGATTATATGAAGAAAAACATGACATAAGAATTAGAGGTTGACTCATTAACAACTTGCAATATGCAGATGATACAACCTTGCTTGCTGAACGTGAATAGGACTTAAAATACTGATGAAGATCAAAGACTAGGTCTTCTGTGTGGGTTGCACCCCGATGTAAAGAAAACAAAAGTCACCACTGGACCATTAAACAACATACATATAAATGGAGAAAAGATTGAAGCTATCAAAGACTTCATTTCGCTTGGATCAGTCATCAACATTCATGGAAGCAGCAGTCAAGAAATCAAACAATGTATTGCATTAGGCAAATCTGTCGCACAAGACCTCTTTAGAATGTTGAAGTGAAAAGATGTCAGTTTGAGGACTAAAGTGCGCCTGACCCAAGCCACCTCATGGGTAGGTTGGACAGTGAGTAAGGAAGACTGTAGAATTGATGCATTTGAACTATGGTGCTGGAGGAGAATATTGAGAGTATCATGGACTACCAAAAGAACAAACAAATCTCTGTTGGAAGAAGTACAGCCAGAGTGCTCCCTGGAGGCCAGGATGGCCAGACTTCTCTCATAATTCGGACATATTATCAGGAGAAACCAGTCACTGGAGGAGGATATCATGTTTGGTAAAATGGAGGGTGAGAGAAAAAGAGGAAGACCCCCAATGAGATAAATTAGCACAGGAGCAGCAACAATGGGTTCAAATGTAGCAACGATTGTGAGGTTGGCACAGGACTGGGCAGTGTTTTGTTCTATTGTGCATAGGTTTGCTATCAGTTGGTACTGACTCAATGGCACCTAACAACACAGTCCTGGTGTGGCACTGTAGGATATGGTTGGGTTGAAAAACAACATTGGCAATTCACACTCACCAGTGCTCCTTGGAAACCCTATACGGGGTCGCTATGAATCAGAACCAATTCAATGGCACTTAATAACAATAACAGTCACTTGGTGAGAGCTACAAAGACTATAGTTAGAAGGTCCATACTAAGTAATTCACAACACTGGAGTTGGCATTACATCTGCAAGCCTAAAGTAAAATAATGCAGAGTTCAAAAAAAAAACAAAAAAAACACTAAGCTAAATCACCTTTTAATATGGAAATTGTGCCTATTCGTGGAAGGAGAAGTGGATGGATTTTCTAAATGTTTCTCTTGATGTTGATTTTTCAAACAATAAATAAAAACTGGGGCTGAGGTAGGGAAACTCAGGACAAGGAACCCAATTCTGTAAATTCTTCACATACGCAGGAACTATGAGCTATTGATCTTACCTTTGCCTTATTTCTCACTCCCCTTAATTTGCATCCTATATCCAGCACAAATTTGTATTCCATCATTGTAATCACTGTTAATGGAGTTCTGGTGTGGTGCTGTGGCTTAATATGCAGGACTGCAAGGTCGGTTTGAACCACAAGATCAACAATTCAAGCTCACCAGCTGCTTTCGGAAACCCTTTACAGGCTCGCTATGAGTCGGTACTGACTTGAAGGCATTTAACAATAACAACAATCACGCCCCCAAAGCATCCCAAACTCATTCACTGTCACTGAGTCAATTCCAACTCACAGCAGTCCTGTACAGGGTTTCTGAGGTTGTTAAGTCTTTATGGGAACAGAAAGTCTTATATTTCTCCTGAGGAGCAGCTGGTGGGTTTGAACTGTCGACCTTGCGGTTAGCAGTTTATTCTACAGCACCATCAGGCCTCTCCAACAGCATCTACATCTTAATTATCTCCAAATTTATAAATATCTCTAGCCCAAAAATCTCTTCTGTAATCTTACATTTTCAATTGTCTACTGAAAAGCTCCATGTGTAGGTCTAATAACTAAACTAAACTGTTGTTATCAAGTCGATTCCAACCCACAGACTGTATATAACTGTATATGACAAAGTGGAACTGTATATGACTGTATATGACAAAGTGGAACTGCATATGACTGTATATGACAAAGTGGAACTGTATATGACTGTATATGACTGTATATGACAAAGTGGAACTGTATATGACTGTATATGACAAAGTGGAACTGTATATGACTGTATATGACTGTATATAACAAAGTGGAACTGCCCCATAGGGTTTCCAAGGTTGTCAGTCTTGACAACAGCAGACTGCCCTATCCTTCTCCTGCAGAAAGGCTGGTGGGTTCTAACCCCCAACCTCTCAGTTAGCAAACCAGTATGCCACCAGGATTCCTTGTAAGTCTAATAGGTATGGCAGTGTAGGATCAGCATTGGACTGTGAACCACAAGGTCAGCAGTTCAAACCCACCAGCTGCTTCTCGGAAACCCTGTACAGGGTTGTCAGAACTAACTTGATGGCACTTTAACAACAACAATAGGAAATTTACTATGTTAAGTATAAACTAGTAGCCTTGGTATAAACTAGTACACTATGTGTTAAACTGCGAACTGAAAGATCACCAGTTTGAACCCACCAGCTGCTCTGTGGGAGAAAGATGAGGTTGTCTGTTCCCATGAAGATTTACAATCTCAGGCTCTAGGAAGCGGTTCTACTCTGTTTTACATGATTGCTATGAGTCAGAATTGACTTGATGGCAGTGGATTTTGATTTTGATTTTTAATATGAATTGGTTTCTCCAAACCTGTTCCATCTATATTCTTCCCTATCAATCAAAGTAAATAGTAGCCTTCTCTTTTCACTGTACCGACCCAAGCCATGGTGGTATTCCTGCCCTTTTTCGTTTTTTCTTACCCCACATCTGGTCCATCAGCACATCCTGTCAATCCTGATTCTCTCACTAACTTGCCTTAGTATCTCCCAAGGGAGGTGCTCAGCTTCTGCCTTCTCTTCCTAGCACAGTGTTTTCTCCTATCTTGGCTTTGATAGGAAGAAGTCTCAGTATTTGCGAACTCAGAACAAGCTGATGGTCAATGACATGTAATAATTTTTTTTACTTTGCTGATGCCATCCTCGGTGCCTGGTATATAGTAGATACACAATGAATATTTATTGAATGAATGAAATAAAAAATTGTCATTTGTGAAAAAATGGCCCTCATGGAATACTACCCAGCAATAAAAAGACGAACTATTGATAAATGTAACAACTTGGATGATCTCACAAGCATTATGCTGAGTGAAAAAAAAAAAAAAAAAAGCCAATTTCAAAAGGTCACCTACTATAGGATTCCATTTATAGTGCATTCTCAAAGTGACAAAATTGTAGAGCTGGAGAACATGTGAATGGTTGCCATGGGTGAGGGATGAAGATGGGGTTGATGGGAGCGTTCTGTATCTTGCTTGTGACGGTGGGTATAGGAATATAAACGTGATAAAATTAAGAGTTGCAACATAAAATGCAGGATACCAGTTACATTTTAATTTAATTTAAAACAAATACTATTTAGTATAAGTATGTTTCAAATACTGCCTGGGCCTTGTTGTGATTGCCATGTAGCTGATTTTTAACTCATAGTACCCCCTGTGTGCAGGCTAGAACTGCTCCATAGGACTTTCAAGGCATTTTTGGGAACCAGATAGTCAGGCATCCCTGGGTGGGTTCAAACCAACTTTTTGGCTAGTAGTTAAGCACTTAACTGCTTGTGCCACCCAGGGACTCCTGAGCCATACTTATACTGTGTTGTTGTTGTTATTAAGTGCCGTCAAGTCGGTTCCGACCCATAGCGACCCTGAACAGGGTTTCCAAGGCTGTAAATTTTTATGGGAGCAGAAATTCTCATCTTTCTTCCACAGAGCAGCTGGTAGTTTCGAACTTCTGACCTTGTGGTTCGCAGCCCAATTCATAACCACTACGCTACCAGAGCTCCTTGTTGTTGTTGTTGTTAGGTGCTGTCAAGTTGACTATGACTCTTACGCAACCCCATACACACTAGAATGAAACACTGCCTGGTCCTGCGTCAGCCTCACAATTCTTACACTCCAGCTCACTGCTGCTGCCACAATGCCAGTCTATCTTGTTGGGGGTCTTCCTCTTCTCTGCTAATCCTCCACTTTACCAAGCAGGATGTCCTTCTCTAGCGATTGGTCCCTCCTGGTAACATGTCTGAAGTATGAGTGACAAACTCCTGCCATCCTGGCATGTAAGGAGCATTCTGGCTGTTATTTCCAACACAGATTTGTTTGTTTTTCTAGCCGTCCATGGTACTTTTAATTACATTGTCCAACTTTCAAATTAAGATGAGGCGACTGAAAATACCATGACTTGAGTCAGACACACCTTAGTTCTCAAACTGACATCTTTGCTCTTGAACACTTTAAAAAGGTCTTGTGCTGCAGATTTGCCTAATGCTGCTTTCATGAGTGAGTGCTGATTGTGGATCCAAGTAAAATCAAGTCTTTGACAACTTTAGTCTTTTCTCCATTGATTATTATGTTATATATTGGGACAGTTATGACAATTTTTGTTTTCTTTACACTGAGATGCAACCCATACTGAAGGCTGTGGTCTTTGATCTTCATCAGTAAGTATTTTAAGTCCTCTTCACTTTCAGCAAGCAAGGTTGTATCATCTGCATGTCACAGGTTGTTAAGAGTCTTCCTTCTATCCTGATACTACAGTCTTCATACAATCCAGCTTCTCAGCATACAGCATGGAAGGATACATATGTATATATTAAACTAATACTGTTGTTATTCTTGCTAAGTGCTGTCGCCTCAGTTCTGACTCATAGCAACCCTATATAGGGTTTCCAAGGAGCGACTGGTGGGTTTGAATTGTTAACCTTTCTGTTAGCAGTCTAGTGCTTATCCTGCAGTGCCATATCAGGACTCCGTACTAATACTAAAAACATAAAATTTAATTGTTTCCTGTATTTTTATTTATGTGCTATAGGATAAGCATTGGACTGTTAAATGCAAGGTCAGCAGTTAAAACCCACCTGCTGCTCTCTGGGAGAAAGATGAGCTGTTCTGCTCCTGTAAAGACTTATAGCCCCAGAAACCCTATACAGGGTCACTATGAGTCAAAATTGATTCAATGGCAGTAGATTTGGTTTGGTTTTAAAAACGAGATAAAATGACCTAGATGTATATGCACATTTTACCAAGGTCAAAGTTGTAGTTTTGATATAGTTTGATTCAAACTCACCAGCCCTTCCTTCCTCAGAAACCTTGTACAGGGTTGCTATGAATTGGAACTGACTCAATGGCACTTAACAATGACATAGTTATATAAAATGCAACCATTGGGGGAAATTAAGAAGACCTGATGAGCTAGATTAGTCATTGGACTGCTAACCTGAAGGTCAACAGCTCAAACTCACCAGCTGCTTTTCTGGAGAAAGATGAGGCTGTTTGCTCCTGTCAAGATTTATAGTCCCAGAAATTGGTAGAGTTGATGGAATACAAATTGAAATGTTTCAACAAATGAATGTAGCAATAGAGGCGTTCACTGGTCTATGTCAAGAAAATTGGAAGACAGCTATCTGGCTAACTGATTGGGAAAGATCCATATTTGTACGCATTCTAAAGAAAAGTGACCCAGTGGGATACAAAAATCATCAACCACATGCAAGTAAAATATCACATGTAAGTAAAATTCTGCTGAAGATAATTCAAAAAGGGTTGCAGCAGTACATCAACAGGGAGCTGCAAAAAATTCAAGTCCAGTTCAGAAGAGGACATGGAATGAGGGATAGCACTGCCAATGTTAGATGGATCTTGGCTGAAAGCAGAGAATACCAGAAAGATATTGACTTGTGCTTCGTTGACTATGCAAATGCATTTAACAGTGTGGATCGTAACAAACTGTGGAGAGCATTGTGAAGAATGAGTATTGCAGAACACTTAACTGTGCTCATGAGGAGCATATACCTAGAATAAACTAAAATGGCACTGAATGGTTTAAAACCAGGAAAGGTGTGCACCAAGGTTGTATCTTTTCACCATACTTATTCAATCTGTGTAATATGAAGAAAAATGTGGCATCAGAATTGGACAAAGACTTATTAACAACCTGTGATATGCAGCTGACACAACCTTGCTGGCTAGAAGTGACGATGACTTAAAATACCGATGAAGATCAAGGACTACAACCTTTAGTATGGATTGCAACTTAAAGTAAAGGAAAAGAAAACCCTCACCACTGAACCAATAAACAGATGATAAATGGAGAAAAGATTGACGTAGTCAAAATACTTCATTTTGCTTGGATCCACGATCAACACTCATGGAAGCTGCAGTCAAGAAATGAAAGCAATTGCATCAGACAAATCTGCTGTATAAGTCTTCTTTACGGTTTTAAACAGCAGAGATGCCACTTTGAGGACTAAGGTGCACCTGACCAAAGCCAAGGTATTTTCAATTGCCTCATGTGCATATGTGAAAGCTGGGCAGTGAATAAGGAAGACCTTAGAAGAATGGATGCATTTGAATTATGGTGTTGGCAAAGAATGTTTAAAGTACCACAGACTTCCAGAAGAACAAACAAATCTGTCTTGGAAGAAGTACAGCCAGAAAGTTCCTTAGAAGCAATGGTGGCAAGACTTCATTTCTTGTACTTTGGACATTTAGAAGGGACCAGTCCCTGAAGAAGGAAATCATGCTGGGAAAGGTGAAGGGTCAGCAAAGAAGAGGCAGCAACAAAGGGCTCAAACATGGTGACAATTATGAGGATGATGCAAGACCAGGCAGTGCTTTGTTCGGTTGTGTAAAGGATCAGTATGAGTCAGAAACGACTCAGTGGGGCCTAATAAGAACAACAGCCATAGGCTTTGTAAAACTTCCAACAAATGACTGGGTGGAACTATGCAAATGAGATACCTGTGGCCCACCAAGTGGATTGAGATTTTGCTAACCATGTAAACAAGGCGTATGGGACTCCTGTTAAAGTTGTTATTAAGTGCTGTTGAGTTGGTTTTGACTCATAGCTACCCTGTGTAGGGTTTCTGAGGAGCAGAAAGCCTCATCTTTCTTCTGTGGAATGATTGGTGGGCTTGAACCACTGACAATATGGTTCGTAATCCAGTACTTATCCTCCAGAGCCACCATGCTCCCTTGTGTGAGGTTCTCCGTTTCCACGTTTCCACCTCTGAGATGACCTCATTTAGCAGGACCATGCAAATAAGGCATATGGAACTCTAACATGGGGATTGGTCAGGTTTTCCATCCTGTGATGCCACCCCCACCTCATTCTTACAATGAGCCATTCTGTTCTATTTTTTGCAAACCCCTGTGACTATGTAGTAATTTAAAATTTTTTAAACATTCTTGTAAATGGTCCACAGAAGAAAACCAAGTGCTCCTGTTGGTGATGAAAACTAAGTGCTGGTTATGAATCTGGGGAGTTTTATGGAGGACTGTAAAACTGGCACTTGACAAAGGTCTTAAGATCTCGCTCATAAATGCCAATGACTGAGTGCACTTACTGACAGTGTAACGAAGTGGTTATGAGTGTGGCTCAGGAATCAGACAGACATGTATTCAAATCCTGCTTATTAGCTGAGAGGCCGCATCTGCAGGGATATGCTGGAGCCAGCTCACACTCCCATCGTCCCAATTCTCCTTTCTCAGTGATGACACCATCCAGAGTGTTTATACTACCGAAACTGGCAAACACTATAAATCAAGGCCTTTTTCCCCCAGAGAGCCAGCTGCTAAACCTTTATCATCACACCATTGATTTTCAGCGTTGGAAAAGATAATAGTAATGACTTTCAAAGATTAAATGTTGTTGTTATTATTAAGTGCCATCCAGTTGGTTTTGACTCATAGCGACCCTGTATAGTGTTTCTGAGGAGTGACTGGTGGATTTGAACCGCTGACCTTGTGGTCCATTGCATTATGCTGCAGCCCCACACTAGGAGTCCACAGAGATTAAATAAGGTAGTGCATATAGAATGCTTACCTCTGTGTTTGTTAAATGGTAATTCTTCAGAGCTCTGGTGATGTATTAATTAAGTGCTTGGTCAGCAGTTTGATGTGATAGTCTGTTTCCACAACAATGGCCACCTTGGAAGCCCTAGGGGGCAGTTTTTCTCTATCCAATAGGATCACTATAAGTTGAAATCAACTCAAAGGCATTGGTTTTTGTATTGTTTCATTTAAATTTAAGTAAGTTCCAGCAGAACTTCCAAACTGAGATAGACTAGGAAGAAAGGCCTGGCAATCTGCATGAAAACCGTGTGTCTCACAATGGTCTAATCCCCATCCAATCACAGGGATGGCGGCTGAGCAAGCAGTGTTTCATCCCCTCTCGTTTGTCAAGGGGTCATTCCCATGAGTTGGGTACTTAGTCAATGAATGCTCACAGCAACAAACAATGAATGTGAGTTATTATCTCAAATGATCAATTCTTATATTAGCCTGTGAGCAACTGCAGAGCAGGTCTATGCCTCGACTCATCTTGCAATCTTCCATAGCTGCCTCAGGGTCTGACACACAGTAGGTATCAATGCATGTTAACGAAATAATGAATGAACACATGATAGAAACTTAAGGTTCCTATACCTTTAGAAAACCTTGAAAACATACTTCATCTTTAACGATGGAGATTTTCAGGCTGCCAGGGGCCCAGGGGTCATGCTTGCCCTTCTGGGCCTGGCCCTGCACCCACCCTTTCCTAAAATGGTGCTCCTAGTTCACTCCCCACGTGGTGGCAGCCCCTCCGCTCCTTCCGCTGGGAGCCTGTCTGAGTAGAGGTCATTTTATCCTGACTGGATTTACCTTGTTTACTTTAGTGATGAAGGCTGTGTACTGTGAGTTTGTATTTCTAGGGGTGCTTGTTCATTTGGCTTCCCTTGTATTTACTCTTTGAAAGCACTTGGATTTGAGTAAATATGTCTATAAAGTTCCAGGGACTGAGTGACTCTGTGGCTGGTATTTTAATGGCCTTAAAACAGTGTCTGCTCAGGTAAACATTTTATAGATGGGTTGAAAAGATAGGGAATTCTGTTTTCCGGTGGCCTCTGACTCCTTGCAAGCTGACAGCGCTTAGGGTCAGAGTTCTCAGGAGTGAGTTGTGCAATGCAGATTCATGGGCCCCACACCTGAACATTCTGATTTGGAAGGTTTGGGCTGAGGCCAGGGATCTACGTTTTCAGCGTTTGCTACAAGTACAACTGCTTTCCTTAGCCCATCCTGAGAAATGCTAACGTAGGTCCCAAAGAGTTGCGCCCCATCAGTAGGCCGCCTTTGAGCTCACTGCCATGTTGTTGAGAACAGATAGAAGCAGAGGGGTACCAAATAGGAGCGTTTAGAATGCCTAAACCCATGCATACTGCTCCTGAAAAGTTAGCCAAGATAATGATGACCCTTATGCAAGGTTGAGTTTGTAGCTACTTGAAAACAGGGACCATGTCTCACTCCTTTTTTAATCCCCCGGGGCTTACAGAAGGTTTGACGTCAGGGAGAGGAGATAGTTGTGTCTGTGTTGGCTGAGACATTTCTACCTTCCTTACCGCCCCACCCCCGCCTCTCAGAAAGAATCCGAGACAGGCCCAGGTTACTCGTGGTAGCCAGCAAGCCAGCTGCTGGGAATGGTTGTGACATAGAGACTGAGTGCCATTATGACCTGTCTGCCTCTGTCTGTGACTGGGTCTGTCACAAGCAGTTAGTGTGTGGGCACGGCTGGCTCTTCCCCCTGCCCCAGCCCCTTTCCCTCCCCCTAACCCCTGCAGCTTTCAGGTCCTCAGTGGGCTCCCCATGACTCCATTATGACATCATCGGTGAAATTGGAAACAGGAGTATCTTCTCAGCACCTGAGCCTCAGGCTAAGCAGCCTCCTTGGTGAAGTTCTAGATGAGGATCCCAACCTGGATGGTGGAGGAGGGGTGCGCTGTATTACTAGAGGCAACAGAGACTCTTTATCTCCTTCCCGGCCAATCACTGTGCAGTTTCTTTTATTTGTATGTGTTACTTGTTTATTAAGGAGCCCTGTAGTGGCTTGCTAACTGCAATATCAGCAGTTTGAATCTGCCAGCCAATCCACAGAAGAAAGATGAGATTTTCTGCTCCTGTGAAGATTTACAGCCTTTGAATGAACTCAATGGCACACCCCCACCACCCTATCCAGGGTCGCTAAGAGTCAGAACCGATTCAATGGTGCACCACCCCTACCCCCACCATATTTATTGCTGGCAGTGTTGAGAGTTCAGTAGTAGGATTCTTCCTTTCCATGAGGGAAACCCCAGTTTGATGCCCAACTAGCTAATGTACCTCATGTCTGTCAGTGGTGGCTTGTGTACAATTGTGATGCTGAACAGACTTCAGCAAAATTTCCAGACTAAAATAGAATAGGAAGAAAGGCCTGGTGATCTACTTCTAAATATCAACAAACAAAAGCCCCTATGGCTCACAGTAATCGGATCCTGTTGTGCATGGGATCACCAGGCATCAGGGCCAACTGGACAGCAGCTAATGACCCTCTTTTATGACGTTCCCCCACCGGCTTCCCCCAAGTGCTAGCTCTACAAGGACACAGCCCATGTCTTCCTTGTGCCCTGCTGATTCCCCAGTGCCTAGTGCAGTGCCTGACAGAGGGCAAGTGTTCAATAGAGATTGTTGAGTGGATGACTCTGTGAACAAAAGGCTCCAGTCATCCTTTCTTTTATTCATTCAACAAACATGCTTTGTGCGTCTGGTGTGGGCCAGGCTCTTGTCGACTTGAATAACTCCTTTGATGCACCCGAGGCGCTTCCAGCCTGGCGGTGGGCTGCTGGAGATACAGGCTCTGGTTAATGCACCCTGACAAGGACTGTGTCCGCGGTCTGACAGGGATGGGGTTGCAGGAGGAGCACGCCGTGGGAAAGACAGGCTCTTAAGCAAGAGAAATGACATCTTGTCTGGCAGGATTTCCCCATCTGCCCCCAGGCCTCTGCCTTTGCTGACAGCCACGGCTGCTTGTTTCTGCTAATATTGCAGCAGGGCGCTTCTATAGAAGCAATCTATAAAACACCATTTACAGCCATAACTGAACCACAAAAATCAATCCCCAATGCTGCCTCCCATCAGCAAACATGCTTTGAGGGCTGCCTGGGTGTGGGCATAGTTACAAGGTGCCATAGGAGAGACAGGAAAGAGTGAAATGAGGACTCTGCCTCCAGGGGGCTTCTAATCTCCCTGGGGAGACAGGGCACATGGGGATGAGATGATTAACTCCACACTGTGACAACCGATATGTTAAGTAGTGAAAGAAGGTTCTAGAATACTTCTGTCCAATACCATAGCCACAAGTCACAAGTGACTGTTGAGCATTAGACATGTGGCTAGTTTGAATGGAGACATTCTTTAAGTATCATATAATGTATGTATTGGATTGGCCAAGGAAAAGAAAGCCTCGTTAAATTTTATATTGGTGACATACTGAATTTGTAATATTTGGGATATATTGGATTGAATAAGCTTAGAAACTAATTTCATGTTCTCTTTTATCTTTTTAAAAGCGTGGCTACTAGAATATTTAAAATCACAGTTGTGGCTCTCATTGTATCTGCATTGGGCAAACTGGTCTAGGGGGTTGCATGGAGTGGCTAGCCTTGGAAATCTGGGGTGAGAGGAAAAGATGCCAATTTGGGTCTGTGATGGCCAGCATTTGAGAGGAGAGCAGGATGCTATTTCAGATGAGGCCAGGTACCCAACAGAGAGGACAGAGCCAAAGGTCCAGAGGTTGTCTTGGCAGAGGAAATATCTGAAGCCCCGAGTTTGGGTAGCACCTTCCAGTGGGGGAAAGAGAGCTGAGTTCTATCCACCCATATACTTGGAGTCCAGAGAAAGATGTTCCTCCAGTAAATGAGGACCCACCAAAAAGGTAGGAGGAGACCCAAGGTGAGGGCAGCGTTTCAAGAAAAAAGGGTCAGGAAGCATCAGGGGAGACTCTCATTCATTGCACAGATATTTATTGAGCCCTCAGCCAGGCAGCGCAAACAGGTAATGCTGTTCGAATGCTCACCAAAATGTTGGCAGGTTAAGTCTGCCCAGAGGTGTCTTAGGAGAAAGACCTGACGATGTACTTCTGAAGAGCAGCTGTGGAAAACCCTATAGAGCACACACATGGGGTTGCCACCATGGACTTGATGTGACTGTAGCTGGTTTTAGTATGTGCCAGAGTATTGCTCTAGGCTCTGGGAATATGGTGGGGATAAGACAGACCCATTCCTTGCCCTCAGTGGAGCTTACAGCCTAGGGAGGGAGATGGGCGCTAATCAAATTTACATATGCATCGCTAAGTACCGATTGCAGAGAATGCTCCCCAGCTGAGAAGCTGGGGACTCCTGGAGCATGTAACAAGGGGCCCTAATGCCATGGCTTGGGGAGACCAGGGAATGCATCTTTTGAGGAATGTGAATGGTTGGGAGAAGGATACTGCTGTTGGTCTTAGCAGCCATTGATTCTGACTCAAGGTGACCCCATGTGTACAGAGTAGAATGGCCCCATAGGGTTTTCAAGGCTGTGGATTTTCAGAATCAGATCACCAGGCCTTTCTTCTGAGGTACCTCTAGGTGGGTTCAAACAGCCAACCTTTCAGCTAGGAAAGCTTAACTATTTGTGTTTCCCAGGGCTTCCTGGGAGGAGAGTGAGCTGAAGAAAGGCAGTTTCAGCAAAAGGAACTGCAAGCTTAATGACCCCAACCCAGAAGGAACCTATATTACTGCAGCAGAGAAGAATCTTGAGGAAACGTCATCATTAGGAGTAAGCACAGGGGTACTCCGGGTGCAGGGAGCACATTCGAGAACTAAGGTCATGAAAGGAGGAGACTGGATGTCTCAGAGTTCCAGGAACAATGAGCACAGCAATTACAAAGACTCTCCCTGTTCTTCCTCTCCTCCTGCCCTCTTCCAAAAAGGCAGGCCGTGGCACCTTCAGCTACCCTCAGTCTCAAGCCTGGCCAATGGGAGTTAACTGGAGGTTGGCCTAAGAGTTGGGTTTGTCTGTTCTGCAGTGAGTAAATAGAACACTTACCAGACCATCCATTACAAGGGAGGGTTAAGAACATAGCACCCCTCCTGAATTCCTAGCCCTGGGCCCTGATAAAGGACACTGATGAGGAAGGGAGCTATCCTTCAGGAGAGCTGGGGTTGGTCCACATTTGAGAGAGGAGAGGTTTCTCCGAGAAAGAGGATGACCCAGGAGAAGGAGGATGTCATGCCAGGATCGGTTGTTAGGAGGCAGTTTCCTCTGTGGACACATTTCCTCAGGGGGAATGGGGAAGTGTGGGTACGAATCTCACTTCTTTTTGCCTGTGCCCTCCTCAGCCACACAGAGAAACTGTAAACACTCAAACATGAGAGTTAGCGCTGAGACATGTGAACAAGTCCTCAAGAGCTGTCTGTGTCTCTATTGGATGGATCTTTCTGACCCCCAGCACCAAGGACGTAAGGCTTGGCACACAGTAAACATTCAATAAATATCGATGGATGAACGAATGAATGAGGAAAAGAAAGAGTACTTTAGTGAAACAAATGATGACTCCGTTGAAGCACAGAAGCAGATTCTTGGGAGGGTGGGCCCAACTTGTTCTACGCTAGGATTTGGGATGTGGGCAGCAAGAGGTGTCTCTCCAAGGTCCAAGGGGGGAGTGCCAGGGTCAGAGGAGAACTGGTGCCTGACAGGTAGCATCCCACCAGCCTTCCTTCCACTGCTGGAGGTGGGGTGTCCTGGGTCCATCCACAAGGCTTTGCGAGACTGTGTGTGTCCAGACTGTAACCTTCCGAGGCTAAAGCTCTTTACTTCCTAGTTTCTTGTCCTACTTTTAAGGGACTATTTGTGTCCAGGTGTGGCACTGTGGGTTAATGTGCTGGACTACAAGGTTGGTTTGAACCACAGGTCGGCAGTTCAAGCTCGCCAGCCACTCCTTGGAAACCCTCTACAGGGTCATTATAAGTCAGAACCAACTCGACAGTACTTGGCAACAACAACAATATTTGTGTCCTGGTGTGTACTCTAGGCTAAGCACTGAACTGCTAATCACAAGGTCAGTGATTCAAGCCCACCAGCTGTTCCTCAGAAACCCTATACAGGGTTGCTATGGATTGGAAACAACTCGACAGTCCTTAACAATAACAACGTTTTTTCGTTTTTTTTAAAAAGTCCCTTCAAACCCAACTAAGTCCATTGCCATTGAGTCAATTCCAACTTATAGCCACTGTAAAGGGCAGAGTAGAACTGCTCCCTAGTGTTTCCAAGACTAAATCTTTTGGGGAACAGACAACCTTCTCCCTTTCCAGAGGAGCGGCTGGTGGGTTTGAACAATCTTCCTTGTAGTTAGCAGCCCAACGCTTAATCCAAGCCACAACCAAGGCTTCTTTAAAAGGAAAGGTAGTATGAAGAATTCCAGAAGAGTTGGATAAGCCTGGCATGATGTTAGGGGTGTTGGATTACTTTCTGCAGTTTTCCCTTAGGGCCACTGGAGGGCACTGCGAACATGGAATACCTCCACCTTCCACATGTTTGGAGAGCAGTGATTCTACTCACTAAACATTTTAAAATCATAACTATAACTCCCGCATATACGGTACAAAATGCCATATATATACATAATTTTGCTTAATATTCACTATATTGTCCTGGTGTGGCGCTGTGGGTTAATACGCCAGACTGCAAAGCTGTTTGAACTGCAAGGTCAGCGGTTCAAGTTCACCAGCCGCTCCTCGGAAACACTATACAGGTTCGCTATGGGTCGGAACCGACTCGGCGGCACTTAACAACAACAATAACATCATTGTTTTGGATTATTTGGGCTATTAGTAAAAACCGAGGCTTGAAAAAGTCAAAACTTACCTCAGATCTCTCAGCTAGATAAAATTTGGAATCAAGATTTAAACCCACATCTTTGGATCCCGACCCTTAACAATAAATGCACTGTCCTGGATACACATAGCGGAAAAGGGGGTTCTCTGAATAGAGTGGGGAAATGCATATGCTACACAGCGGGGCGTCATTAACAGGGTGCCGGAGATGTGACCTCTCCCTGGCACTGTCGGTGGTGGTGGTAGTGGTGGTGGTGGGGTGCAATCCAAATGATTGTCTGTAAAGGTTTTGTGCAGTGTTTCAGCATAAATATATTATTTTTTATAAAACTATTCCTGTAATTATTTAAAATGCAAATATCCATCAGCCCAGTTTGAACCTTCTAATGTGTTCCGGTCAGAACTGTCATTATTATTACTCCATCACAATGACGCTTTGCATCATGTGGTTTTGTTTGTACATGCTACCAGCCTTTCATTGCTATCAGTGTTTGTTGTTTTTTATCTACTTTTCCTTGTGAATTGTGTAAGGGTGTACAGACAAGATCATCAGTTTGACATTCAACAAATGATACTTTGTTTCATCTCAGTGATTGCAATCCCCTCCGTGGAACAACAGTTATTCCATGGTCTTCCTGAGCTTCCTGTTTCCAGTCCACCCACCTTCCCGTCCCTTCTCAACTTTGTCCTGAGGAAAATGCAGCCCTTCTGATTCGGAATGATTGACGATTCCATGGTGAGCACAGCTTACTAGGGTTGTTGTCCCCCTATATATCTATCTGCTGCTTTGCTTTGGGCCATGAGGGTGAGTTCCTTTCTAGACTTCAATGGCGGTAAAGGGCTGTAGTCTCAGGTTCCTCCAGTCTCTTTCTGACCAGTAAGCCCGTTTTTTGTTTTTTGTTTTTAAATAATTTAAATTTTTCTTTCACATTTTCTCCTACTCTATCCTATCTAATGCAATTCCTTTCAACGTCGTTGGTATTAGTAGCCGGGTACCATCTGGTTCTTCTGGTCTCAGAGTCATGGAGACTGATGTTCACACATTCCATTAGCCCATTGGATTAACTGATTCCAAGCATCTTTAATTCTCATCAGTCTTCTTTCCTCTATACATGGAATGACCATCAGCTGCCCCTTACATGGCCACTCATGAACTTTTAAAATCCCAGCCCCTACTCACCAAAATAGGATATAAAATATTGTCTTTGTGGACTATGTTATGCCATGGTGTCCCTGAAACTATGGTCCTGAGCCTTCAGACCCAGCAACTCATTGCCTTAAGATGTTTGGTAATATCTAAGACATTTTCATCATTTTGCCTGCTGTATGCTTCACCACAAGGAGCTCTGATAGCGTAGTGGTTACGAATTGGGCTGCTAACCTCAATGTTGGCAGTTTGAAACTACCAGTGGTTCCATGCGAGAAAGATGAGGCGGTCTGCTCCCGTAAAGATTTACACCCTCAGAAACCCTATGTAGGGTCACTGAGTCAGAACCGACTCCACGGTACTTAACAACAACAACAACATGCTTCACCACATTCATATCTGTGTTTACATTGTTGTTGTTGTTGTTAAGTGCACTAATATCCTCTTTCAAGCTCATATATTTCTAGGTATACTCCCACTTTTCTTTCATAGCCATTACGCTTGTGTCTCTGTCCGAGTATCTACACTGTTGTTCCAAGGTTGTATCTACATCAATATCCCCCTTAGTTCTAGAATACCTCCCTGTAAGGAGCTCTGGTAGCATAATGGTTACGAATCGGGCTGCTAAACTCAAGGTCGACAATTCGAAACTACCAGCTGTTCCAAGGGAGAAAGATGAGGCTTTCTGTTCCTGTAAAGATTTGCAGCCTCGGAAACCCTGTGCAGGGTCCCTATGTCTTCATCATTCCTCTGCCAAGCTCCCTCTTCTTGTATATTGCCCTCCCCATCACCCAAGTTAACATGTGTCTACCCTCTAGCCAGTGAATTACTCTCTTTTCCCTCCCACCCCTGGTAACCATCAAAAAATGTTGCTTTTAGTATAAAAACCCTTTCTTGAGTTTTTACAATAGTGGTCTCATACAATATTTGTCCTTTTTTGATTGACTAATTTCATTCAGCGTAATGTCCTCCAGGTTCATCCATGTTATGAGGTGTTTTGCAGATTCATCATTATATTCTTCAAGGTTGTGTAGTATTCCATTGTGTGTATGTACCAAAGTTTGTTTATCCATTCTTCCAATGATAGGCATTTAGGGTGTATCCATCTTTTTGCTATTATGAATAGTGCTGTGATGAGCATTGGTGTGCATATTTCTACTCGTGTCCTGACTTGTATTTCTTGTGGGTATATACCAAGTAGAGAGATTGCTGGATCATACGGTATTTCTACTTCCAACTTTCTGAAGAGGCACCACACCATTTTCCACAGTGGCTGAACCATTTTACATTCCTACCAGCAATGTAGGAGGGTCCCAGTCTCTCCACACCCTGGCCAGCATTTGTTGTTTTCTGTTTTGTTTTTTAACTTTGCTATTAATACTGGTGCTGTCAATATTTATATAGTTGTTGATTTTGTCAAAATTTCTGGTGTTTTAGCTACAAAATTGTGGCAATCAGCATTTGCGAATCAATAACTTTTGAGAAAGAAGTAGTAATTAAAGGAAAAGAAGAAGAAAAACCAAAAAAGGTTCCACTCAGTTTCTAATAATTGCTATTAAGTACCTCAAATTGGTTCCAACTCATAGTGACCCTGTGTAGGATTTCCAATGCTATAAATCTTTGTGAGAGCAGAAACTCCATCTTTCACCTGAGGAGTGGCTTGTAGTCTTGAACCAGCGAACTTGAGGCTCGCAGTCCACTGCTTATTCTACAGAGCCACTGCACTCCCATTACTACTAATATTGTGACTAATAATGTTGTAAATTCAATGTAGAAAGATCTCACGAAACAGTTGTTAGTATTCATATAATCTAAATTACATTTAACCACTTTACAACTAAATTAATCATGTACTATTCTGTTATTAAAATTGATCATAACCATTACCAAGGATGCTGTCTGATCTGGTACAGGAGGCGGTGCCTGGGCAGAAGGAAGGCTGCACTCGATGGCGCCAACCCTAGTAACGCCACAACTGTGATATTATTATCACTGAGCAATTTACACATTGCTGAAATTGGAAGATTGCTTATAGACAATTTGCACATTTCTAGTGATGATGTTTCTTTTCCCCCCTGAAATGATGTTACTGAATAAATGAAGTGTTTCGTAGTCATGGTGTCTTAACTTATAGGAAATAAAGCCATTATAATACAAGGCAGGACAAGGTCATTTTATTTAGCACTTAAATCCTACTTACTATGTACCAAGAAGTATTCTAAGACTTTACATAAAGTAACAGCACTAATCCTCACAGGGAGCCTATGAATTATGCACGCTTATGATCCCCATTTACAGATGGCTAAGTGGAGACCAAAGAAGCTCTGGTAGCGTAGTGGTTACCAATCGGGCTGCTAATCTCACAGTCAGCAGTTCGAAACTACCAGCTGTTCCGCAGGAGAAAGATGAGGCTTTCTTCTCCCATAAAGATTTACAGCCTCGGAAACCCTATGCAGGGTGGCTATGAGTCGGAATTGACTCCACGGCACATAACAACAACAACAAAGTAGAGACCAGGGAAAGCAACTTGCCCAAGGTCATGCAGCTCGTGAGAGGTAGGATTAAGATTGGGACTGCAGGCATCCTAATTCCAGGCTGGGCTCTGACCCATGTCACTGTGCTCATGATGTTGAGAAGGGAAGGATTGGGAAGCTCAGACCTGGAGGGCCTGGAGAGGGAGAGGTGGAGGCTGGTCACTGGGAGAAATGCATGGTGGGAGTGAGGGTGTTCCAGGCAGAAGGAACAGCAGAAGCAAAGGCCTGGAGGTGCGAAAGCTCACGATGGAGTCTGGATTGATTGAGGCCTAGGCTATGGGAAGGTCAGACGAGAGAAGCTTGCTCAGTCGGAGCACCTCGAATCTCCTATTTGGTGCCATTGAATTGGTTATAACTCATAGCAACCTGATGTACAACAGAATGAAACACTGTCTGGTCCCAACGATTGAAACTATGTGTCAGCCCATTATTGCAGTTCCTGTGTAAATCCATCTCCTTGAGGGTCTTTCTCTGTTCTCTGAACCTTTACATTACCAAGCATGATGTCCTTCTCCAGGAACTGATCCTTCCTAATAACATGTCCAAAGTACGTGACACAAAGTCTCATCATCTTCACTTTTAAGGAGCATTCTGACTGTACTTCTTCCAACACAGACTTGTTCCTTCTTCTGCCAGTTCATTTTATATTCAGTATTTTTTGCCAATACTATCATTCAAAGACATCAATTATTCTTTGGTCTTCCTTACTCAATGATTAGCTTTCCATATGAATCCACTGCCTTCGAGTCAATTCCGACTCATGTTATTGTTGTTGTTAGGTGTCATCGAATTGGTTCCGACTCATATTGAACCTATGCACAACAGAACAAAACACTGCCCGGTCCTGCTCCAACCTCACATTATTGCTACGTTTGAGCCCATTGCTGCTGTCACTGTGCCAATCCATCTCATTGGGAGTCTTCCTCTTTTTTCTCTAACCCTCCACTTTACCAAACGTGGTATCCTTCTCCAGGGACTGGTTCCTCCTGATAATATGTCCGAAGTATGAGAGACGAAGTCTGACCATCATAGCTTCCAGGGAGCACTCTGGCTTTTCCCAACACAGATCTGTTTATTCTTTGGGCAGTCCACGGCACTTTTAATATTCTTCTCCAACACCATAACTCAATGCATCATTTCTTCTGTGGTCTTCCATATACACTGCCCAACTCACATGCATATGAGGTTATTGAAAATACCGTGGCTTGGGTAAAACACACCTTAGTCCTCAAACTGACATCTTTGCTCTTGACTACCTTAAAGAGGTCTTGTACAGCACATTTGCCTAATGCAATACATCATTTAAATTCTTGACTGCTGCTTCCATGTGTGTTGATGGTTGATCCAAGCAAAATGAAGTCTTTGACAACTTCTATTCTTTCTCCATTTATATGGATGTTGTTTATTGGTCCAGTGGGGAGGATTTTTGTCTTATTTACATTGAGATGTAATCCACATGGAAGGCTGTGGTCTTTGATCTTCATCAGTAAGTATTTTAAGTCCTCTTCACTTTCAGCAAGCAATATATATATAGATATAGATATAGGTAGATAGAGATATATATACATATATAATCCAACTTCTTGGATTATTTGCTCAGCAGACAGATTGAATAAATATGGTGAAAGACCAGAACCCTGGCGCACATCTTTCCTAATTTTAAACCATTCAGTGTTCCCTTGTTCTGTTTGAACAACTGCCTCTTAGTCTATGAAGTGCTCCTGAATACTCATTCCACACAATGTTGTCCATAGCTTGCCATGATCCACACAATTGAAATCCTTTTCACAGACAATAAAGCACAGGTCAACATCTTTCTGGTATGATCTGTTTTCAGACAAGATCCATCTGACATCAGCAATGATACCCCTCGTTGCACTTCCTCGTTTGAATCTGGCTTGAACCTTTTGGCAGTTCTCTGTCAATGTACATTTTTTTCCCCTAAGGCATGAAATATAATTTATTTGGAATGAGAAAAGAATAACAATACAAATTGGAAAGTCTAACAAATACCACAAACATCAAAAGTACTTTCTTTGCCTTCATAATCTGTCAATATACATTTGCAGCGGTCTTTAGCAAAAAAAATTTACTTGTATGAGATATTAATGATATTGTCCAATGACTTCCACATTCCGTTGGATCATCTCTCTTTGGAAAGGGCACAAATATGGATCTCTTCCAGTCAGTTGGCCAGGTACCTGTCTTCAAATTTCTTGGCATAAAATAAGTGAGTGCCTCTCGTACTTCATCAGTTTGTTGAAAGATTTCAATTTGTTTTCCATAAATTTCTGGAGCCTTGTTCTTTGCCAATGTCTTCAATGTATCTTGGACATCTTCCTTCAGTATCATTGGCTCTTGATCATGTGCTACCTTTTGAAATGGTTGAATTTCAATCCTTTTTTTGGTATAGTGACTCTGTATTCCTTCCATCTTCTTTTGGTGGTTTCTGCATCGTTCAATATTTTGCCCATGTTCTTGTTGTTGTTAGGTGCCATCGAGTTGGTACCAACTCATAGCAACCCTACAAACCTATGCACAACAGAGTGAAACACTGCCCGATCCTGGGCCAACCTCACAATTGTTGCCATGCTTGAGCCCATTGATTCTGCTACTTTGCCAATCCATCTCCTTGGGTCTTCCTCTTTTTCCCTGACCCTCCATCTTACCAAACATGATATCCTTCTCCAGCAAGTGGTCCCTCCTGACAATATGTCCAAAATATGAGAGATGAAGTTTGGCCATCCTGGCCTCCAAGGAACACTCTTGCTGTAGTTCTTTTGGCAGCCCGTGGCATGTTCAATATTCTCCTCCACCACCATAACTCAAAAGCATCAATTCTTCTATGGTCTTCCTTATTCACTGTCCAACTTTCATATGTATATGAGGTTATTGAAAATACCATGGCTTGGGTCAGGCGCACCTTAGTCCTCAAGCTGACATCTTTGCTCTTCAACACTTTAAAAAGGTCCTGTGCAGCAGATTTGCCTAATGCAATACGTTGTTTGATTTCTTAACTGCTGCTTCCATGAGTGTTGATAGTTGATCCAAGAAGAATGAAGTCCTTGACAACTTCAATCTTTTCTCCATTGATAAGAATGTTGTTTATTGGTCCAGTGGTGAGGATTTTTGTTTTCTTGACATTGAGATACAATCCATACCAAAGGCTGTGCTCTTTGATCTTCATCAGTAAGTATTTTAAGTCCTCTTCACTTTCAGCAAGAAAGGTTGTATCATCTGCATATTGAAGGTTGTTAATGAGTCTTCCTCCAATCCTGATGCCATGTGTTTCTTCATAGAACCCAGCTTCTTGGATTATTTGCTCAGCATACAGGTTGAATAAGTATGGTGAAAGACTACAACCCTGTCGCACACCTTTCTTAATTTTAAACCATTCAGTGTTCCCATGTTCTGTTCGAACAACTGCCTCTTGGTCCATGTACAGATTGCTCATGAGCACAATTAAGTGTTCTGGAATACTCATACTTCGCAATGTTGTCCATAGCTTGTCATGATCCACACAATCGAAAGCCTTTGCATAGTCAATAAAGCATAGGTAAACATCACTCTGGTATTCTCTGCTTTCAGCCAAGATCCATCGGACATCAGCAATGATAGCCCTCATTCCATGTCCTCTTCTGAATCCAGCTTGAACCTCTGAAATTTCTCTGTCAATGTATGCTTGCAGCTGTTTCTGTATTACCTTTAGTAAAACTTAACTCGCATGAGATATCAAAGATATTGTCCAATGATTTCTGCATTCCGTTGGGGCACCTCTCTTTGGAATGGGTACATAGACTCCTTCAGTATTTCAAGTCGAGACTTGATTTTTTTTCCAGTTCCCTCAGCTTGAGAAATGCTGAGCGTGTTCTTCTTCCCTTTCGGTTTTCTAATTCCAAGTCTTTGCATATTTTGTTATAATATTTAACTTTGTCTTCTCGAACTGCTCTTTGAAAATTTCTATGTAGTTCTTTTACCTTCTCATTTCTTCCATTTGCTTTAGCATGTGTATGCTGGAGAACAAGTTTCAGTCTCTTCTGACATTCATTTTCGTCTTTTTCTTCTTTCTTGTATTCTGAATGGCCTTTCTTCCTGTATAATGTTCTTGATGTCATCCCACAACTCTTCTGTTCTTCGGTGTTTAGTGTCTAATGCATCAAATCTGTTCTTCAGATGATCTCTAAATTCAGGTGGAATATGTTCATGGTCATATTTTGGCTTTCGTGGACTTGTGTTAATTTTTTATGTTGTTTTAAAAAGGTATTTGCGAAGTCGCCTACCTCAAACCTGTGGTAGCAGTGAGCGTTGGAGCCAAGACTGCTAATCAGGATGATCACAGACGTATAGCTTGCTATTTTTGCCAACACACTGGGCGTGTCACTCTTCTTGCTGGTCATTCTCTATCACTATGTGGCAGTTAACAATCCCAAGAAGCAGGAATGAGAGTGGTGCTTTCTCCACCCCAGGGTTCCAGGACGTAGTCTGAGGCAAAATGGAGGGTGTGAAGGGCCTTCACACTTCACTTCATCCATCCCTTCTGACCATCACAATATACAAAGCAACTATACCTGGATTTTTCCAAACAACTTTTAGTTCCTCAAAGTCTTCCTTAACTGTACATAAAAAGAAGCTACCCCTGAATAGGGTCCACTGTAGGGGCTGCTTTCTTTTTTGCTACCCCAATATAAATATACAGATATATTTTTGTAGTCACCCCCCAAAAAGTTATTTGCAATGAAAAAGTCATTAGTCTTGCAAAATTCTATCATGCAATCTCCTGCGTTGTTTCTGTCACCAAGACCTTATTTTCCAACTACCGATCCTTCTTTGTTTCCAATCTTTGCATTCTAATCACCAGTAATTATCAATACATCTTGATTGCATGTCTGATCAATTTCAAACTGAAGAAGTTGGTGTAATTCTTCAATTTGTTGATCACTGGCCTTAGTGGTTGATGCATACATTTGAATAATAGTGTGTTAACTGGTCTTCCTTGTAGGTGTATGGTATTATCCTATCACAGACAGCATTGTACTTCAAGACAGATCTTGATATATGCTTTTTGATGATGAATGCAATGCTATTCCTTTTCAATTTGTCATTCCCAATATAGTAAAACCATGTGATTGTCAGAATCAAAACGGCCAATACGAATCCATTTCAGCTCACTAATGCTCAGGATATTGATGTTTATGTGATCCATTTCATTTTTATTTTTATATTTTTACCATTGGAAAAAAAATCTTCAAATATTTTTCTATAGGGCGATTTCCATTTTAACTTCAAGATTTTTTTTTTTTTTTAACAAATATGTAGCTTCCCATCTGTTTGAGTGGTTTAAAGACATTCTTGACTAGATACAGAGAGAAACCTCATAATCCTTCATAGTTGCATCTATTTCTGGATTTTCTATGAAGTCTGGGTTAGCAATTAATCAGAAAAGCAGAACTTTCACCCCTGAAAATTGATGGTTTTGTTGGACAAATCCCCAAAATAGAGGAGATCAGCACCTAGGAAAAATGGCTTCCCCAGTTCTCCTTGACTACCATTTTCTTTACCAAAACACACACACAATCAATCTGTCCAATTGAGATCGATTTCACTTTTGACAATTTCCAATTTCCTTAGATTCATACTTTGTCCTGGTGTGGCACTGTGTAACAAAGCACTGGACCGCAATGTCAGTGTGAACCACAAGACCAGCGGTTCAAACTCATCATCCACTCCTTGGAAACCTCATATAGGGTCTCTATGGGTCAGAACCAACTTGATGGCACTTAACAACAACATAGTTTGTACATTCCATGTTAAGATTATTAATAGATGTTTTATAGCTGCTTCTCTTCATTTTGAATTGTGCCCCATCAGCAAATGAATGTCCTGAAGGTTTTACTCCATTCTTGTCATCACAGTCAACTCTACTTTGAGGAGGTAGCTCTTCCCCAGTTATATTTTGAGTGCCTTTCCAACCTGAGGGGCTCATCTTCTGGCACTATATCTGACAATATTCTGGTATTCTTCATCATGTTTCAATAGTCAATATTCTGGTGTTATCTGACAGTGTTCCATTGCTATTCATAAGGTTTTCAGTGACTAAATATTTGGAAGTAGTCTGTCTCTCCTTCTTCCTAGTCTGTCTTTATCTGGAAGCTCATCTGGAACATCCACCATGGTTAACCCTGCTGGTATTTAAAATACTGGTGACATAGCTTCCAGAATCACAGCAACACACAAGCCACCACAGTACAGCAAACCAACAGACGAGTGGTGGATTCTCACTCATAGCGAGACCATTTAGGGCAAGGTGGAACTACTCCATGGGTTTCTGAGGCTGTAAATCTTTATAGAAGCAGACCGTCTCATCTTTCTCTCACAGAGTGACTAGTGGGTTCAAACCACTAACATTTCGGTCAGTAGTCCAATTGTTATTGTATGCATATGAGGTGATTGAAAAGTACCACAACTTGGGTCAGACCATCTTTGTCCTCAAAATGACATCTTTAAAAAAAAACCTAAAAAACAACAACACACTTTAAAGATGTCTTTTGCAGCAGATTTGCCTAGTACAATAAATAGCCTCATATGCATGTGAAAGTTGGGCAATGAAGAAGGAAGACCATACAAGAGTTGATGCACTTGAGTTAAGGTGTTGAAGAATATTGAAAGTACCATGGAATGCCAAAAGAACAAACAAATCTATGTTGGAAGTACAGCCAGAATGCTCCTTAGAAGCCACAATGGTGAGACTTAGTCTCTCATACTTTGGACATGTTGTCAGGAGGGACCAGTCCCTGGAGAAGGACATCATTTTAGGTAAAGTGGAGGGTCAGTGAAAAAGAGGAAGACTCCCAACAAGAGGGATTGGCACGTGGCAGCAGCAGTGGGGTTAAGCATAACAACTATTGTGAGGTCGGGGCAGGACCAGACAGTGTTTTGTTCTGTTGTGTGCAGGATCGCTGAGTCAGAACCGACTTGAAGGCACCTAACAACAACAATAAATACACAGTTTGATTTCTTGACTGTTGCTTCCATGGGCATTGATTGTGGACCCAAGTAAACTGAAATCTTGACAACTTCAGTCTTTCCTGTTTATTATGATGTTGTAAGATTCATATTTTGTGCATTCAGTATTCTGGTTACTAGTAGAAGCTGCTGCTGAATCATGTCACGTCAGCAAATGAAAGAACCAAAAATTTTACTCCATCCTGTCTCTAAGTTGACAATACTTTGAGGAGGCAGTTCTTTCCAGTCATATTTTGAGTGCCTTCCAACTTGAGAGGAGCCTGGTGGCACAGTAGGATAAGCACTGGACTACTACCCACAAGGTTGGCAGTTCAAACCTACCAGCTGCTCTGTAGGAGAAAGATGAGTCTTTTGCTCCTGTAAAGATGTTGTTAAGTCAGTTCCGACTCATAGCGATTCTGGATAGGGTTTCTGAGGAGCACTCAGAAAGCTTGCACAGGGTCTCTATGAGTTGGAATCTACTAGAAGACAGTGGGTTTGGGTTTTTTTGTTCGTTTGTTTCCAACCTGAGGGGATCATCTTCCAGACCCATATTACACACGGTCCTATTCATAAGTATGTTATCCATAAAGGTTCCAGGTCCTTCTTCCTAGTGTTTATCTGGAAACTCCTCTGAAACCTCTTCACCATGGGTGACCCATGGTGTAGCTCTTAGCTTCCAGCCTCTCAGTAACACTAAAGTTGCCACACTATGCCCGACAGCTCTCCTAAGAGTGAGGAAGAGAGAGGGTGGGACAGGTTGGGGGTGCTCTAGTCCAGGGAAGAGCTGAGGCCACCCTGTCCAGGGCCCTCTCCAGGGATAGGCCCTTGGGGAAGTGCAGTGTGTGCTCAGGAAGTGGCCGGATTGGATTGCAGTGAGATTAAAGGAGTTAAATCGGGCCTGGGGCTGGGGGAGGTGTCCAGAAGGGAACTGCAAGGGCCAGCTGCTGGAAGGCCTCAGAGGCCGCCCAGGAGCTAGGGGTGGGGGCAGGGATCCCAGTTTCCCGGCAGGAAGTCCTCCTGACCCCAGTAAAGCTGGAATTCGGGGTCACCAAGTAAGGGCACTCTCACTTAGATAAAGCTGGGGGACGACCCAGAGTAGTGAATCAAGTTGGGGGAGGGACAGAGTCCAGCGGAGGAGAGGTGAGAGGGTGGGAACAGAGATCGAGAGTGGGGCACGACGTCATGGTCAGAAACTCAGCCAGATCCCATCCTAGGAGGGTAGCTGAAGCTACACGCCATAAGCTAGCTGGGTGTCGGGTACCGTCGCTTCTAGGTGAATGGTGGGGTTTGCACTTCACCAAGGAGAGGTTGGATAGGCTTGGGAGCCCCCTACAGTCCAACCCTCCTTTGCCTGTCTCTATTCCCATCCCCCGCTCCAGCCTGAGTGGCAGCACCGGCTGGGGCCCATCCCAGCCCCAAGGGCGCGCGGGTCAGTGGCCTATTCCGGTACCCAGTGACTAGGGAACCCGGGGGGAGGGCTCAGGAAGAAGAGCATGGCTCCTGTGTTTGAGGTTAGATGGGGAGGGGGCAACAGGAGGGCTCTTTGGGACATTTGGGGCATATAGTTCTGACCACTGTTATTATCTTATCGTTGTTAGGTGCCATCGAGTTGATACCGACTCGTAAGACCCTATGCACTACAGAACCACACTGCCTGGTGCTGTACCAACCTCACAATCGTTGCTACATTTGAACCCATCGCTGCTGCCACTATGCCAATCCATCTCGCCGGGGGTCTCCCTCTTTTTCTCGGACCCTCCATGAGAAAAAAACACCCAACAACCTGATTTTCAGCAAACTATAACTGTAGGACTCCATTAGTGGGAAGGGGCGGGTGTCTGTGGTTTCTTGGTGGCAATGGGGCTCAGGAGTTGGAGTCGTAGAATCCCCAGGAGCCGGTAGCAGACTCCTGAGCCCCTTTTGAGCCTCGAGGTCTCTGAATCAAGCCCAGCCCCCATCCTCAGTCCCCTAGAAAGCCTCTTTAGGACAGATGTGTGGATATGCATGGTTTCCCACCCCTGCAGCAGCCAGCTTCCAGGCCGGTTGGGGGCAGTCTGGAGCCAGGGTGTACTGAGGGAGTCACTCCAGCCTGCAGAGGTGCCCCAGAGCCTGGATGACAGAATGGTGGCTCCAGGCAGATCCTCCTCTGAGAGGACATCATAGCCTTCCCCTGACCCCCAGCTCCTATGTGATGAAAGCCAGACTCCCTCAACAACCTGGCCAGCTTCCTCTCTGCCAGGGAATTAGGAAGAGGGGCTTGACCACCAGACAAGGGGACTTTCAGTGGAGATTCCCTAATGGGGTCAAGTTAAAAGGAGATACCCACGGTTGTATCCTTCCAGCTCTTCTGTGGCAAGGCCCTAGAGATGACAGAGAAGTGAACAGCTTCTAAGGAGCCACCAACTGAGGTTCAAATCCAGGCTCCTTGCTGTGTGACATTAGGGAATTTACATAACATCTCTGAGCTTAGTATCCACAACTATGAAATAGTTATTTCACAATGCCATGAGGATTGGAGATAGTGCTTTTATATGGGAACTGTCCAATAGCATGCCTGATAGACAGGTGGTGGCAGTGTGCCTTGGTGTCAGTTCCCATTCACGCTGTTGTGCCTTCGAGTCTGTTCTGACTCAGCAACCCTGAATAGGGTTTCTGAGGAGTAACTTGTGAGTTTGAACTGCTGATTCCATGGTTCAAACTGACCTTGTGGTCCAGTGCTTTATCCCACAGCACCATGTCATAGTAACTCTGTATAGAGTTTCTGAGACTGTAAATCTTTTCAGGAGCAGACAGTCTCATCTTTCTCCCACACAGCGGCTGCTGGGATTGAAGTTCAGACTTTGTGGTTATCAGTTTGACACGTCGCCTACAGCCACCAGGACTCAGTAAGTAGTAAAAAAACAAAGCAAAATGAAACAAACCCTGTTGCCTCCAAGTGGGCTCCGACTCAGAGTGACCCCGGAGGACAGAGTAGAACTGCCCCTGAGGGTTCCCTAGGCTGTAATCTTCCTGGAAGCAGACTGCCACATCTTTCTCTCACAGAGCAGCTGGTGAGTTCGAACCATAGACCTGTAGGTTAGTGGCCAAGTGTTGAACCACTGTGCCACTAGAGCCTCTGAGTGACTAGAACTTACAGTATCGGAGGTAGCACAGCTCGTGGGAAGAGAGAGCTTTGGAACCTCCCAAGCAGTCCTGGTTGTGACTTTTGACCTTTCACCTGCTGACCTCAAACAAGTCTCTAGCCCTCTCTTTTATCAACCAAATGTGATCAAATATTAATAATGGGTGGTACTTAGTGAAGAGCCTTGGTGGCACAGTAGGATAAGCACTGGACTGCTAACCACAAGGTTGGTAGTTCAAACCCACCAGCTGTCGGTGGGAGAAAGATGAAGCTTTTTGCTCCCATAAAGATTTACGACCTCGGAAACCCCATATTGGGTCTCTATGAGTCAGAACAGAGCTCTGGTGTGGTGCTGTGGGATAAAGCACTGGACCACAAGGTCAGTTTGAGCCACAAGGTCGGTGGTTCAAACCTACCAGCTACTCTTCAGAAATTCCATATAGGGTTACTGGAACAACAGCAACATGAATTGGAACCCACTCAATGGCATTGGGCATGGGGTTTATTTAGTATACTTACTAACTGAGAGGTTTTGTGTGCCAGGCACTGGGCTAAGTGCCTCTCAGACAATTTCTCATGTAATCTTCCCAATAAGTCTACTCTGTTATTATTCCCATTTTACAGATGAGGAAACTGAGAATCAGAGGTATGAAATAACTCACCCAAGAGTGGTAGTTATAGGATTTGAACCCAGGAAGTAGATCCCAAAGTTCCTCCCTATCTCTGCAGAGTCTAGTGGAATGTAAGTCATTAGCTGTTGTTCTGGACAGGTGTGAAAGATAGAGCCCAGGGCTATAAAAATAAAGCACTGGACCACAAGATCAGTTTGAATCACAGGTTGGCAGTTCAAACTCACCAGCCGCTACTTGGAAACTCTATGCTGTTGTTGTTAACTGCCATCAAGTCAGGGTCCCATAGCGACCCTGAATGGGGTTTCCAAGGAGCTACTGGTGAGTTTAACCAATAGTGCCACACCAGGACTCCTGGAAGCCCTATACAAGGTCACTATGAGTCACCACCGACTTGATGACACGTAACAACAAGGCCTCTGGAAGAGGCAACCTGTAGAACCCAAGACTTATTTTGATCATGTACATGGATAGTTCTGAGGATAAGCATCCCACTCATCGGCCAGAATAAGTCATAGTGCTGCGGTGGGTTGTAGTCAGAAGTGACAAAGAAGGCCCTGGGGTCTGAGTGGACCCCAAGCTGACTGTGACTCAGCTGGTTGGAGGAAAGGAGGATGATCCTGTAAGCTATAAATAACAACTATGCATGGCTGTGAAGTCATTGCCAGTCTGCTCAGGCCCTGTTTAAAACATTCCAAAGCCTGGGAGGGATATAGGAAACCTGGAGAAGGCCCAGGACCATGGGGAGATGACCAAACTGGAGGAGTAGAACCAAAAAAGCCTGTGAGGAAAGATGAAAGGAATGGGATGAATCAGGGAGAAGAAATGGCTGAGCCATGGCACTTGATCCTGATAGAATATTCCAGGGAAGGGAGGCAGTTGCTTCTCCCCATCTAGATGAAGACCTAGGAAAATGAGAAGGGGCAGCGGGAGGGGTTACAGGGGTGAGTCTATGTGTAGGTGAAGGAGCCTACAGAGTGTTCTCACCCAATCAGCTATCTGTAAATGTCTAGGTCGCTCTCATTTCATCCTGGCACCTTCTCTCCACCCTCATCCCACCAAGGCTACTCAGAGACCTCTGCCTTCTTCTGCCCTTAAAATCAGATCCTCCAGGGGCTGGACAAAAAGAGTTTGCCCAGTTTCTCTCCTTCAGGGTTTCAGCTGGGGGTGGGTGAGGGCGCTTCTCTACCTCAATCCTGTCTTTTCTGGAAATGGCTCAGGATGGGGTGGGATTTGGAGAGTAGGTGGTTGAGGGGAGAAGCCCAGGGGTGTTCCTTACAAGCTACTGGGAATTGTGGGGAGGGGTCTGATGTGGTGAGGGAAGACATGTGGTGACACTCAGGCTCTCAGACTGGACAGGACCAACAGTGGGGAGGGGCTGCTTTTGTTCTGCTGGACAGACTAAAGGGAACTAAGAGCAGGGACTGGCTGTGAGGAGAACTCAGTGTCTGAAGAGAAAGTGGATGTGATTTCTGCTGGCCGACATCTCCACGTCACATGAAGCTGTAGCAGGACTGGACCTAGTCTAGGGGTCTGTAGTGAGTACAGGTCTCTGCTGACAAAAATGGTTTGATTTCTGCTATTAACTGAAGGGAGTCCTGGTGTGGTACCAAAAGATAATGCACTGGACTGCAAGGTCAGTTTGAACGACAAGATTGGTGCTTCAAACCCACCAGCCGCTCCTTGGAAACCCTATACAGGGCCGTTATGAGTAGGAACCAACTTAATAGCACTTAACAACAACATCAATTAACTGAAAAGTTGATGGTTCAAGCCCATCCAACAGCACAGCAGAAGAAAGGCCTGGTGATCTTCTGTAAAGGTAACAACCAAGAAAACCCTACGGAGTACTTCTAGACTGTGACCCTGAGGACGCCAGGAGTAGGAATCACCTGATGGCAAAGGGTTTGGGGTAGGTTTAGGATGAGAACAGGGAGGCACTGAAGCTTTGATTCCTGTGAAAAGGTCCTTCTCACTTTTCTCATTAGGAGGAGAGTTGGAAGGAGTGTCAGAGGAACTGACCCAGAGAGAGAAGTGACCAGTCCTATGTTACATCATTCATGCTAGAGCTGGCCTTTGGACTCTGGCCTCCCCATATACCACGAGGCCTTCCCTACCAAAGCCCCCTCCCGTTTCCTCTAGCTTCTGTCCCCATTCTTCTCTCTACCCCCCATATACCCACCCCGGCCCCAGTTCTTATTGATGGGAGGAAAACTTGAAATTTACATGATGCTTAGAGTCCACAAGGGAGCCCTGGTGGCTCTATGGGATAGGCATTGGGCTGCTAACCACAAGGTTGGCGGTTCAAACTTCCCAGTGGTTCAAATCCATCAGATGTTCTATGGGAGCAAGATAAGGCTATCTGTTCCCATAAAGATTTACAGTCTCAGAAACCTTGTAAACGGTCACTGAGACCCTTTGAAATTGTCTAGAGGGCCGTGGGTTTGGTTTTGGGTTTGAGATTCCCCGAGGTACTTTCACCTTCATTGTCTCTTTAGCACCTTCCCCTTTGACACGCAGCCTGCTCCTCCTGCTTACTGCCCCTCCCCCTTCCTCTTAGGATGCTCTATTTGGTTGGAAACGGTGCTGCTGGGGTGGAGGTGAGATTCGCCTCAGACTTCTCCTACTTTGGCAGAAAATCTGAAGCACTCCATGTCTGTAAAAGGAGCTAGGGCAGGAGGGGGCTGGCGCCAGGGGTAGTGGGGCCCTCCCCTAAGAAGGATCTAGGGCAGGGGTGAGGAGGAGGAGGCAAGGGGGGATTTACTAGATCTGAGTTTGGGGTGCCACTGAGGGGAAAAGTTTAAGAAAGGGCTGGGGGGAGGTTGAGGGGAAAGTGGGAGGGGGTGAGGAAGAATGAGAACACAAGGTCTCACACCAATCAGATGGGGATGGCTGGATGTGGGGAGGGTTGCTGGCTGGGCCTGGTGTGTGTGTGTGTGTGTGTGTGTGTGTGCTGTCCAACGGGGATGAGTTTCAGGAAGAATCCTTATGTGCTGCAGTTCCTGCTGGGGCCCCAGCTCTCCAGTCCCCCCTGTGAAAACAGAAAGACATTCCTTCCCTTTTACAGCCATTTTCTCCTTGCCTCTGTGGCCTATGGAGGGTTAGTAACTGCTGCTGTAACTGAAGGAGTCCTGGCATGGCACTGCAGGTTAATGCACTGGGCTGCAAGGTCGGCTTGAACCGCAAGGTCAGCGGTTCAAGCTCACCAGCTGCTCCTCAGAAACCCTATCAGGGTCACTGTGACTCGATGACATTCAACAACAACCTAGCTGAAGGGAAAGTCGGGGGAAGGGGAGCATGAGAAGGACTGTGAACATGAAGCGGAGGGTTATCAGGGAATGAGTCCCAGGAATGCTCACTATTCCTAACATTGGGACCAAAGACTAGAACCTCAGAACAGAGGGGATCTCCCTTCTCTCACCACTGGGTCGGTGCGGGACCAGAGAGAAAAGAGGAGTCGCCCAGATTGCACAGATGGTCAGTTGGTGAAACCCTCAGATGAGCCCCCAATTGACCCTAATTGGCTTCTGATTGACCAGTCCACCTCTACCTGCCATGCTTGGGACATCGGTGTTACTATTTCAGAAATGGCACCTGTTTAACCATTCCTGGCTTCTGTCCCTTCCTTGAATGTACTGCTTCAAATATAAGGACACATTTTCTGCCAGCAGTGCTGTCCACTATCCCCCCATGGAGATGTGTGACTCTCTGTGGAACCAAGTGATTGGACTGCCTTGAGACAGCTAGTTCCCAAGCACCAGAGGATTGCAAACTGGACAAATGCTTGCTGGAGTCACCTTAACTGAGATGTGGGTTCTTGGGGCTAGTCAGCCTCCATGATCCATGAATTTATATCCAATCTGAATTTCTAAGACTCTATGAATTTTAAGTCATCTGGGAAGATTCCATTGCACACAATTTCTTGAGAAGATACACTGTGCAAGGTATCATATATACCTGCCACTCCCCCCCCCACCCCACTTTATATATTGTACCTTTTCCTGACAAATACTGAACAAATGAACCTGTCTTGGTGAACCTTCCCATTTCCAGTATCAATTGCAAGGTAGGGGGCATGGTCACAAAATAATGGGGCTGTTTAGTCAAAAGCAAAAAATAACAGAACCAACTTACTGAAATTTATATATCCAAAATTATGTCCTGAGGATGTTCACAGCAGTGTTGTTTATAATTGCAAAAGACTGGAAGCACCATAAATGTCTATCGATAAGGAGCCAGCCAAATAGGAAGTTATGGCAAATCCATACAGTGCAATACTAATGAAGATGTTAAAAAGAATGACTCACTCAACAAAGTAGGAACAGAAGGGAACTTCCTCAACCGAATTAAGAAAAAAAATATAAATGCAATGGAGAGAAACTGAGTGTTTCCCTTTGCAAACAGGAACCAGACAGGATGCCCTTTATCACCACTCTTATTCAGTATTGTGCTGGAAGTCTTGCTGTTGTTGTTGTTGTTAGGTGCCATCAAGTCGGTAATAACTCATAGTGACCTTATGCATAGCAGAACGAAACACTGCCCGATCCTGGGTCAACCTCACTACTGTTGCCACGCTTGAGTCCATCGATGCTGCCACTTGGCCAATCCATCTCGTTGGGGGTCTTCCTCT
>NW_006408628.1:9721864-9722416 GCF_000296735.1 Chrysochloris asiatica
TGTTCGAACAACTGCCTCTTGGTCCAGGTACAGATTCTCATGAGCACATTTAAGTGTTCCAAATACTCATATTTCGCAATGTTGTTGGCAGAGCTATAAGGCAAGAAAGAGAAATTAAAGGCATCCAACTTGGCAAAGATGATGTAAAATCCCAAAGACTCAGCAAGAAAATTAATGGAACTCATTGAAAGATTCAGCAAAGTTGCAGGGTATAAGATCAATATACAAAAATCAATTGGATTCTTTTATACTAATAAAGAAAGCTTTGAAAAGGAAATTAGGAAAACAATACCATTTACAATAGATACCCAAAAGATGAAATACTCAACAGTAAATTGAACCAGAGAAACAAAAGACCTATACAAAGATAACTAAAAAACATTACTACAAGAAGCCAAAAGAGACTTACAAAAATGGAAAAATATACCATGCTCATGAATAGAAAAGTATTGAAGAGCAGAGATGTCAGCTTGAGGACTAGGGTGCTCCTGACCCAGGCCATTGTGTTTCAATAGCCTCATATGGATGCGAAAGCTGGACAGTGAATAAGGA
>NW_006408628.1:9722815-9743062 GCF_000296735.1 Chrysochloris asiatica
CAGGATCGGACATTGTTTCGTTCTGCTGTGCATGGGGTCGCTATGAGTTGGTTCCGACTCGATGGCACCTGACAACAACAACAACAACATGAATAGAAAGGCTTAACATTGTGAAAATGTCAACACTACCTAAAGCAATCTATAGATATAATGCAATTCCAATCTAGACTCCAATATCATTCTTTCAAGAGAAGGAAAAACCAATGCTAATTTTATATGGAGAGGAAAGAGACCCCAGATCAGTCAGCTGATCTTTGACAAAGGACCAAAACACATTAAATGAGGAAGAGATAGTCTCTTCAAAAAAAAATGGTGCTGAC
The DNA here is from genome assembly GCF_000296735.1 of Chrysochloris asiatica. NCBI lineage: Eukaryota > Metazoa > Chordata > Mammalia > Afrosoricida > Chrysochloridae > Chrysochloris > Chrysochloris asiatica. Next base: position 9,723,136 of record NW_006408628.1, read on the forward strand.
AAAACTGGAAATCCATTTGCAGAATAATGAAATATAAGATCCATATCTCACATCAAATACAAAAATAAACTCATCATGGATTAAAGACCTAAATGTAAAATCTAGAACTAGAAAGATCATCAATGAAAAAATAGGGACAAATTTAGGGGATCCAATACATGACATAAATATACCGTCAAACATTACTAAAAACATATAAACAGTAGAAGACAAAATAGATGACTGGGGCCTTCTAAAAATTAGACACTTATGTGCATCAAATGGTTTCATCAAAAGAGTAAAAAGGAAGCCCACAGACAAGGAAATTTTTTTTTGCAATTACATACTAGATAAGGTATTAATGTCTAAAATTTATAGAAAACTATAACACCTCTACAAGAAACAGACAAATGACCCAATTAAAAAATGGACACAGGACACGAACAGACACATGATGTCACCATGGAAGATATTCAGGCATCCAACAAACATGAAGAAATGTTCAAAAGCATTAACCATTGTTGTTGTTGTTGTTGTTAAGTACCATCGAGTGGGTTCCGACTCATAGTGACCCTGTATAGGGTTTCTGAGGAGCAGCTGGTGGGTTTGAAATGCTGACCTTGTGGTTCACAGTCCAATGCTGATCCTACAGTGCCACACCAGAAGTCCTTAGAGAGATGCAAGTCAAAATAACAATGAGATACCATCTCACACTAGCATTAATAGCAAAGTTCAAAAAAACAGAAAACAACAATTACTGGCAAGGGTGTGGAGAGACTGGGAACCTCCTACATTGCTGGAGGAACCACAAAATGGTTCAACCAATGTGGAAAATGGTATGGCACTTCCTCAGAAAGTTGGTAATATAAATACTGTATGACTTGGTATATATGCACAAGAAATAAGAGCCAGGACACGAGTAGATAAATGCACACTGATGTTCATCACATCACTATTCATAATAGCAAAAATGCCCTAAATGTCCATCAGTGGAAAAGTGGATAACCAAACTTTGGTAAATACACACAATAAAATACTGTGCACCACATAACATGGATGAACCTGGAGGCCATTATGCTGAATGAAATTAGTCAATCACAAAAGGACAAATATTGTATGAAATCACTATTGTAAGAGGTGGGGGGAAAGGGAAAGTAATTCACTGGCTAGAGGGTAGACACATGTTAACTTGGGTGATGGGGAGGGCAATATATAAGAAGAAGAAGGCTGGAAGAGGAATAATGAAGACACAGGTAAGTATGTAAGGGCTAAAGGGGACAGAGGTAAATAATGTCATATACACAACCATGGAACTACACTGTTGCAGGTAGATACATGGACAGACAACTGAATGGGTGTATGAAGAAGGGTGGGAGTATATCCACATATACATAAGAGAGAGAAAAAAGTCTCAACTGCCATTGCACTAAAATGGAACAATCTTCAAGGTACTCATATATGTTAAAACCTTAGTTCAGAATAGTAGGAAAAGTGTTTTTTTGGAAAAGTCATAAGGGATGTTTTTCATATATAGTTGGCCCTCGAACAACACAGTTTGAACTGAGCTGGTCAACTTATATCTAGGGTTTTTGTTTTGTTTTTAATGCTGTGAAACACTAATTATCTCCCTATGAGCAGTTCGTTTCTCCAATAAATTATGTATCATAGTAAAAAATGTTCTCTTGCATATTTTCCATTAGGTTTAGTGCAATACCATAAACCTTGAATAATACCATGAGAAGTGCCACTAATGATGCTGGAAGTGCTCTCAAGAAGCAGAGAAAAGTCATGATATTACAAGAACCAGTTGGATTGCTTGGTATATGCTGTCGATTGAGGTCTGCAGCTGTGGTTGTCCACCCTTTCAAAATAAATGAGCCAGCATAAACATCACTGTAAAGAAAGAAAAAAAAATTGTGACGCTGTCACTGCAGTTACGCCAGCAGGTACAAACACCTTACACTCTTTTTGAAATACTGCTTTGTCTCATACTGAAAATGCAGTTGTTACGTGGGTGCAATACATATAACATATTAATGTATAACAAAATATGTGTGCAGTAACTGTTCTTTCTCAGTAAATTGGTCAACAGTAAACTATTCACAGTTAAGTTTTTCGGGAGACAAAAGTGATATGTAGATTTTTTTATTATGTGGGGGTAGGCACCCCTAACCCTTGTATTATTTAAGGGTCACCTGTATACTAATGTGTTTGTATGGGCATAAAGTACCTCTGGAAGGAGAAAAAAACACAAAAACTTCCCAAGCTATTGTCTTTGAAGGTGGAGTGGGAGCTGGGGGTTGGGGAGAATTGGGTGTCAAAAGTGGGAGGAAAACTGCCTTTTACTTTTTATACTGCTTTGTGCCTGTTGAATCTCTTATCATGTACTTTACCCATGCAGATAAATTATTATTTTTAGCATGTCCAATTCTAAGCAGTCCCCATGGGAGGCTAACGCTTATTCCAACGATGCTGCACCCAGCTCAGAACATGTTTTGGAGGCTCTTCTTTCACCTACCTTCCAAACCTGGAGTGTTGTTTTGCTGCCCTCCATGGCAGCAAATCCAAGGGGTGGAACTGACTTTTGGAAAGAGCCTCAAGTGGTTTGGAGCCAAGTCGGGTGATGTTTATTTTGACTAGAGGATAAGTGGCATTGTTTACATGTTGTTGCTTCTTTTCTGCCTCATTTTACCAAGGAATCAGCCTTGGACTGGTCTGAAGGATAATTTCTGGCCTGGGGACACAGAAAGGAGCCCCAGAAATGTTCCATCCATGATGGCAGCATGGAAATGGGTAAACCCATTGTTGTCAAGTTGTTTCTAACTTATGGTGTTCCTATAGGGGACAGAACAGAATCGCCCAACGGATTCCCAAGGCTGTAATCTTTACAGAAGCCGAGTGCTGTATCAATCTCCCCAGGAGCAGCTGGCTGGTGTCTTCAAACCAATCTTGCTTAGCAATCCAGTGCGTAATCAATGCACTGCTAGTGCTCTTTGGAAATGGGTAGATAGTCTCCTAAAGTAGAATAGCCAGGATTCTGCGAGTGACAGAAACCCAACCCAAAGGACTTTACGGGGGTCGGGGGAGAGTTTTTGGCCCCAAAGCTAGGAAGGATGTTGGGGAGCTCATAGAACTGAGAGAAGAGCTGCAGGAACAAAGGGCTGGGATTGACTTCTTGCTCCAGTATTCTCTCCAGGCATGCCTGTTCCTCTGTGTCGACCTCTCTTTCCTCCTAGTGCAGATTCCAGTTTAGTCACTTCAGTTCCATCTATAAATCCCAGGGAAGGTCTCTGATTGGTCCTGTTCAGGTGCTGGTCTATCGCTTTAGCCAATCATTGCAGTCAAGGGAATGTAGTAATAAGACTGGCTGGGATCTGAGTCACATGGCAGTTCCTATTAGGGGAAGGAAGGAGTGAAGCATTTATTCCCAAAATGAGGAGATGAGAAGGACAATTTTCAGGCTACTTTCAATAACAAATGACAGTGCTGCCTGGGATGTTAAGGATCCACATACCCTCCAGAGTCCGCCAGGAGCGTACAATCTAGTTTGGGCAATGAGACATAAAAATAACCAGAACATAACAGCTTGCGTTGGGCTTGAAGACTGGATAAGAATATCTGGAACTCCCCACCCACTTCAGAAGCTTGTGTCATGATAAAAATTAGACACTTAATGTGAAAGGACTTTAAAAAGACGGCAGTAACTATACCCTTTACAGTTCATTTGGCACATTCATAGCACCCTGAGGGCAAAGCACTGGCCCTGGAGTCATACTGACTCTACTTCCTTAGCTATAAAATGGGGATGATGCTAGTTCCTACATAACAGGGCTGTTGGAGAATTAGGGACCATGGGTACATGAAGTACTTAGAATACTACATAGCAGGTGTCCAATAACCAGTAATCAGATGCCATGGGGAGTCCTGGTGTGGTACTGTAGGATAAGCACTGGACTGCTAACCACAAGGTCAGTGGTTCAAATCCACCAGCCACTCTTCAGGGTCAATATGAATCGGAACCGACTTGATGGCACTTAGTAACAACAAAGACACCAATTTGGAGTCCATTCAAACTAATGGCAGCTCCATGTGTGTCAGAGTAGAGCTGTGCTTTACAGGGTTTTCAATGGGTGATTTTTCCAAAGTAGATCACCAAGCCTTTCGTTCGAGGTGTCTCTGAATGGACTTGACCTTCCAGTCTTTCAGTTAGTAGCCAAATGCCTTAATCATTTGTACAACCCAGGGACTATAGGTGCTCAATACATAAGGTACTATGATTTGCATTACTATTAATCCTGAACCTCTTCATACCCCTATAGGGTAGGCATGGCAAGGCTGACCATTCCCATTAAATAGATGAGGCTCAAGGAAGCGAAGGGCTTGACTGCTAATTATCCTTTTTGGTGATGGCAGAGTTGGGGTAGAACCAGCTCTAATCTAGGGCTCGGTTTCCCGAATTTGCAGTCCAGAAGGGTCAGTTCTGAGAGGGGTCTGAGGATGCCAGGTGGAGATACAGACACAGCCGTGTTCCTGGAGAAGTTGGATGTCCTCAAGAGTCAGAGAACACCTTGTACTAAGGTGGGGGCTACAAAGGGATGGCCGTGCTCTCTGGAATTCCTTGTCTGCTAGGGGCCTGGGGCATTAAGAGGGTGGGGATTGAACCTGTTACCCGGGGCCTTCTCTCAACTGTCCTGACACCTACCCATGCTACTTCAGGTACCTGTCCCCCACACCCTGTCATTCCCCTTTCATTTTTTCTCTCCTGTGTGCCTGTTTCCTGGACCCATGCATTCTCCTCTATAAATACCAGCTCTGGTATTTCGGGTTGGCAGCTGTTGCTGCCAGGGAGATGGCTGGGTTGACATGCGGCTCCTGACAAAACACAAATCCCTGGTGTGTGGGGGTGTGGGTCGTGTGAGTAGGGGGATGAATCAGAGAGGGGGCTGAAGGGGTACTCAAACAGGCAGGAGTCAAGGGAAGTTAGTGGTGGGGGATGGGAGTGTACATACAAACTGGAAACTGAGAATACAGCCCCCCTTCTGGAAATTACCCTGTTGTTTATAAACTTGAGGCCCCGCCCTCAACCATGTGTGTGTGTGTGTGTGTGTGTGTGTATGTCTGTGTGTTGGTGGTGTTGGGGCATGGGGGTGGGGACACAGAGGGAAACTGAGGCTCAGAACTCAAACCCAGGTGCCAGGTGACCTAAGCGGACAGGCAGACTGAAATGGCTCTTAGAAACATTGCTTTCTGGAGTCCAGCACTTTCTCACCCTCAGAGACCCCTGCACCGCCAGCCTTGCTGATAGACCGTGGTTTTGCCTGAATCCCCCCAAACCTCTTCAACTTCCTGTCAGTCTTTAGAAATAAGGTGGTCTGGGGTCTTTCTTGGGAACAGGCCTTGTTCCTTCAGGAAATGGCCTAAAATCTCTCCTGGAAGCAAATATAGGACCCTTGGATGAAATGGGTTCACCCCAGGGTTCTCTCTTGAACACCCCAGGACAAAGCAAGCACCCAAGGTTCCAGCTGGGATGTCCTAGTGAGGAGCTGTCAGGCAGGCCTGTCTGTCCATCTTCGACCCTCTTGGGTGGGTGGGCCTCTCCTCACATCTCTCACAGGCCCTCCACCCTCCAGGCCTCGGTGGGGGAACGTGCCTCCCCGCCCCCTGGGCCAGCGGCCTCCCTTTCCTGGCAGGACAGCAGGATCCTGCAGCTGTCAGGGGAGGGGCATGGGGGCTGATGTCAGGAGGGATACAAATAGTGCTGACGGCCAGGGGCCCTGTCTCCCCTCACCGCAGCCACTCTCCCGGCCGCAGCAAGTTCTCCGTCCTCCAGTCCTCCGCCACCATGAGCCAGGCCTACTCGTCCAGCCAGCGTGTGTCTTCCTCCTACCGCCGCACCTTCGGGGGCGCACCAGGCTTCTCGCTCGGCTCCCCACTGAGTTCACCCGTGTTCCCACGCGCGGGCTTCGGCTCCAAGGGCTCCTCGAGCTCTATGACGTCGCGTGTCTACCAGGTGTCGCGCTCTTCAGGTGGGGTCGGGGGGCTGGGGTCGCTGCGGGCCAGCCGGGTGGGCTCGAGCCGTGGACCCTCTTCGTATGGCGCGGGCGAGCTGCTGGACTTCTCGCTGGCCGACGCCGTCAACCAGGAGTTCCTGACCACGCGCACCAACGAGAAAGTGGAACTGCAGGAACTCAACGACCGCTTCGCCAACTACATCGAGAAGGTGCGCTTCCTGGAGCAGCAAAATGCGGCCCTCGCTGCAGAGGTGAACCGACTCAAGGGGCGCGAGCCCACCCGCGTGGCCGAGCTCTATGAAGAGGAGCTGCGTGAGTTGCGGCGCCAGGTGGAGGTGCTCACCAACCAGCGTGCGCGCGTCGATGTGGAGCGAGACAACCTCATAGATGACCTGCAGCGGCTGAAGGCCAAGTGAGGGCTGGGCGGGCGCTGTGGTCAGGCCTGGGAGGGAGGGGCTCAGCTGTCAGCACCCACCATCTCCCATACAAGGAGAGCGCTGCCCACCTGTGTTCCCCAGGAGCAGACAGACCCCAGAATTAACCCCTGTGTGATCCCACCCTGAAAAAGAGGAGTTTTCTTGGGGAGACCATGGGGTGGGCATGGGAGACTTTGGGCAGCCCCTTGAACAAGCTTATCTGAAGGTGAGTGGTGATGTTGATGGGGCCAGATGGCGCGGTGTTTAAGGGCTGAAGGAGCCCACAGTGCAAAGCTGATGAGAAGGTGGGAGAGTGATAGACCACCAAATCTGGGATCGGCTGGACTGGGCTGCTGTCATGGGTGGTATAGGGGCTAGAGAACCCAAATAGGAGCTCTCAGCTCATCTGTGATGGGACCCTGGAGAGGGGAGTGAGGCGGAGCTTGGTTGAGACTGAGTCATCTAACAAGATACATTGGATAAGGTGGAGGGGGAAGTGTGTAGGAGGGTGCAACTGGAAGACAGTTTAGGAGGACTGGAAAAGTAGGCCTTACCAGGCTCTAGGACAAAAAAACGGAGCAAGTTGTCAGAGCCCTGCCTCTGACAAGCCAGCAGACTCAGTGTCCTGCCTTCCAGGTCACAAACATTACTTGAGAACCTACATAAGCCAGCCTGAGGCTTGGAACCAGAAACACAGAAGTGGATAAAATAGACACAGTGCCTAATCCCAGGGAGGTCACAGTCTGATGGGGACATAGACTTTGAGGGTGTGGCCCCAGGGCAGAGATTGAGCCACTCCTCTACTGTCCCTGAGTGGCACTTCTGCCATTTCCCTTCTCAGTCTCCTGTCTCTGCCCAGTAGCCAGGCCTCCTGCCTCTGTTCTGAGCTCACTCCCCAGGCAGCCTTCAGTCAGTCCTCTCCCCTTCCTGCAGTATCCCACAGACTGTCTGTTCTTCTGTCTATCTGTCCCATCCAGGCTGCAGGAGGAGATCCAACTGAGAGAAGAAGCAGAGAACAATTTGGCTGCCTTCCGAGCGGTGAGCTGTCTTCCCACCAGCATCCCCCCTCTGCCCCTCTCTGTGTGATCCTGGTCTCCCTCTGTCCTGCCTGGGTGGTCAGTGACACTGCCCCTCTCTCGGCCTCTGGCAGGATGTGGATGCAGCCACTTTAGCTCGCATTGACCTGGAGCGCAGAATTGAGTCTCTTAACGAGGAGATAGCATTCCTCAAGAAAGTCCACGAAGAGGTAAGCCCATGACATTCTACCCCAATTCCTTGGGCCATGGGGGAAGCAGGTGGGAAGAGGGAACAGTGCTGGGCTCTAGGAGGAGTGTGAAGAGGATGGTGTAGGGGGCTTGGTGGGAGACTGAATCCCAACTACACCGTGCAGGAAATCCGTGAGCTGCAGGCCCAGCTTCAGGAGCAGCAGGTCCAGGTGGAGATGGATATGTCCAAGCCAGACCTCACTGCCGCCCTCAGAGACATCCGGGCTCAGTATGAGACCATTGCAGCCAAGAACATCTCTGAAGCTGAGGAGTGGTACAAATCAAAGGTGGGTGGCTTGGCCCAGGGCCTCTGGCACTCTGTCCCCTCCATCACAGTTTGGAGGTGCTGCCGCTGTCTCCATCTGTGAAGAGGAGGGTGGGTGAGGGTCTGCATACTCCTACGTGCCCCTATGTGCTCTTTATCTCAGGGCTCTTTCTCTGTCCTTAGGTGTCTGACCTGACCCAGGCAGCCAACAAGAACAATGACGCACTACGCCAGGCCAAGCAGGAGATGATGGAGTACCGACACCAGATCCAATCCTACACCTGTGAGATCGACGCCCTCAAGGGCACTGTGAGTCCCACCTTACCTGGCCTAGCCCCTTCCTGCCTGTTGATCCTTCCCTTACTCTGTGATCCTGTGCCCAGCGCTGCCCTCTCTGAGCCCTGATCTCCTCTAGTCTACAATAGGACTTTAACACATATGGGTGAATTCTGTTGGGGAGGGGGCTCTGATCACAGATGCTCTTCCTCTATCTGTTTTGTTCTCTGAACTTTCACATAAGACTTCTTTTGAGCTCAGAGCTCCCTGCTGAGAGGGATTGGATGCCTCCTGGCCCCACCCATCTTGAGGTGCCCCCAGCCCTGAGGCTGTGTCTCTCTCCATCCTGGGACTCTTGTGTCCTCCTCCCTGGACAGCCAGCCCTTGACCTAGGCTCTTCTCCCTGCAGAATGATTCCCTGATGAGGCAGATGCGGGAGCTGGAGGACCGCTTTGCCAGTGAAGCCAGCGGCTATCAGGACAGCATCGCGCGGCTGGAGGAGGAGATCCGGCACCTCAAAGATGAGATGGCCCGTCACCTTCGAGAGTACCAGGATCTGCTCAACGTCAAGATGGCCCTGGATGTGGAGATTGCCACCTACCGGAAGCTGCTGGAGGGCGAGGAGAGCCGGTGAGGGAAGGGGCAAGAGTGGGGCATGGGGTATGTTGAGGGGCCCATTCCTGTCCCAGAGGGCACAGGACCACCCCCACAAAACCTGGGAGCACATTTCTACAAAAGGCTACTGTTCACTAGAAATTTCAAAGAATTAGCTAGGGCCACCTGGGCAAAAAAAAAAGATTTAATTAATAGCTTTTATTAAAAGAGAAATGTAAGTATTCCCTCATCCACCTTGAAAATTAAGAACCACCAGCATGAAACCATATTCAGCAACCAGTAATAAAATATTACTGCCAGTCACAGGAGAGATGAGAGCAGAGTGAAAAGAAAATAGGGAGGGGGTGGATCGAGGCAAGCAGAGACAGAGGAAGGATAGATTGAGAAGGGGTGAAGAGATGTGCACTAAGGGTACACACATAAACACGTGCACACACTCATAGGAAAAGACACACTTGGGGCAAGTCACAGGAAACAATATACAATCGGTAAGGGATACAAGAGAACTTTCTGGGGTGATAGGAATCTATCTTGACTGGGAGTGGTAGTCACATGGATGTAGAAATTTGTCAAAATGCATTGAAATGTACACTCAAGATCTGCATGTCACTGTATGTAAATTTAACATCAAATTAAAACAGGCCTGGTACCCATTGATAATTATAAAATATATTTGAAGTGAAAAGAATTAGTAGACATGTTTATACACAAACTCATATATAAACAGATTTCAGGTTTTAGAGAATAACGTCTATGTAATGGCCGTTTAAGGTGCGTTTTCACAGTATGAGGCATAAATGGAGAGTCCCCGGTGGTGTAGACTGGCTAACACATTCAGCTATTAACTGAAATATTAATAAGAAAGGGCTTATTATTTGGAAGAAAGAGCTGGTCTATGTACTTCTGAAAAATCAGCCACTGAAAGTCTTATGAGCACAGTTCTATTCTGACATGCTTGGGGTTGCCATGAGGCAGAACTGACTTGAACACAAGTGGCGTTTTTTTAGGCACAGATGGAGGTATTAGCTCCTGGAACTTACCTTCCCATGGGTGGGCCACAGGTTCCCAATCTGGCTGGAGAGTGGGCATCTCAGTTGATTTACTCATAGTTGTTGATAAATCCTGCAATCCCAGGAGCAAGAAGAAAATCCTGGTGAACTGGAGGGTGCAATGCGATTGGAGATCCTGGTCTCATGCCAGCAGGCCAGAGATGGAATGTGTGTGATCCTTCCAGAAGGGACAGTTCCCAAGACAACTGCAATTGGCCTTTGACCCTATCCTCTCAGCAGTGTTGGGTCTGGGACAGTTGAACATGGTGTCTAGAGAGAACCAGGAAGAATCCTGATGGTGGGCACAGGAAAGAATGGGAACCCCTAACCCTTTCAGGACTTTGTCTCTCTCCTTTCAGCATCAACCTCCCTATCCAGACCTTCTCTACCCTCAACATCCGAGGTGAGTGTGTGCTGAGATGGGGAAGCTGGGCTGCCAGGGGTAGGAGTTCAGCATAGGTACTGCCCAAGGCCAGCCAAGAGGGGAGAATGGAACTATGGGGACAGAGACAAGGCTGGGACCTGGGGGAGAATGGGGACCCTGTGGGGTAATGAGGGATAATATATAACGTCTCAACTATACATGATAAAATGCAATACATAGAGACAGTGATATAAAATATGTAGAGCAGTCTGCGTATGGCTGCTAAAGGTTGGTAGTTTAAATCCACCCAGTGAAAGCTCGAAAGAAAGGCCTAATCTAATCCATTAGATTACCTTGTGGAGCAGTTCTACTTTGTAACACATGGGGTTATCATGAGTCGGAATCAACTCAGCAGCAACTAACAACAGAGCTAAACGAGGTACCTGTTAACAGAAAGCTCTTATTGCCTATTTACCATGTCCCTGCATCTTCTGGGAGGCTTGGTGGTGGTTATGTACCGTGGAGTCAGTTCCAACTAATAGTGACCCTGTATCGGGTTTTTGACTCACAGTGTGATGCTGTATAAGTTTTATAGTATACAGTCTATGGACTATAGGATAAGCACTGGATTGTGAACCACAAGGTTGGCAGTTCAAACCCACCAGCTGTTCCTTAAAAACCCTGTACAGGGTGACTGTGAGTCAGAATCAACTTGATGGTGCTTAACAATGACATAGGGTTTCCGAAGCGGTAAATCTTTATGGGAGAAGAAAGCCTCATCTTTCTTCCATGGAGCAGCTGGTAGATTCAAACTACTGACCTTGCTGTTAGTAGCCCAGCTCTTAACTCGCTACGCTACCAGAGTTCCCTTCTGGGAGTCTTGGACATCAGGAAACAGCCTCTATATCCCAAACTCAGAAGGCACCAGGAAAATCTAGATCACTTTCCCTGGGCTAGGAGGCACTCCCACCCATTGTCTGGTGGCATGTTGCCAAGTGACCCCCACCTCCCACCCCTCCCAGCTACTTGTCGAACATCTCTAGTTTGATGGAGCAAGATGTTGGAAGCACATTTTAAAAAATGAAGCCAAACCTTAGCAAAGCCAAACAATTAAAAGAACGAGCTCGTAGGGCACTCTGCCACTTCTGACATTAGTAATATGCAGACGGAGTGGCTTTCCAACCCCAGAGAGCAGAAAAACACGCTGTAATGATACATTAAGAGAGGCCAGCCACGGTCCTTGGCAGCTTTGCCTTTCCTAGATCAAATCTTTTTTATCTTCGATGTTCATTTCCATCAGGAAAACATACACGCTGTGCTCTGCCGAGCTACCACGTTCATCACAAGCTCGTTGCTCACTAAGGAGAGTCATAAACACCAAACTCATGATATCAAAGACCTAAAATTGACCCTCCCTATAACACTCAGAAGGGAGCTCTGGTAGCGTAGCGGTTACGAATTGGGCTGCAAACCACAAGGTCAACAGTTCGAAACTACCAGCTGTTCCAACGGGAGAAAGATGAGGCTTTCTGCTCCTGTAAAGATTTACAGCCTCGGAAACCCTGTACAGGGTCACTATGAGTTGGAACCAACTCCACGGCACATAACAGCAACACAACAACAATAACAACTTAACACCCAGAAAGGAGCTCTGGTAGCGTAGCAGTTATGAGTCAGGTTGCTAACCTCAAAGTCAGCAGTTCAAAACTACCAGCCGTTCCTCAGGAAAAAGATGAGGCTTTCTGCTCCCGTGAAGATTTACAGCCTCGGAAACTCTGCACAGGGTTGCTATGAGTCAGAACCGACTCCACAGCACATCATAACACTCAGAATCTCTCTTTCCAGTTAGTACAAACACAAAATGTGAGTCTTGTATTTAAAGCTGCTTCATGCTTGTTTACACCTACAGCTCTGTGGTCTCAATAGGATAGATGTCATTGTTACCCTTCACATGGAATCACAGAGGGACAAGTGGCTGGCCACAGTACAGCAAATCCATGACTGAGTCCTCTGTTGTTAAGTCACAGAGTCAGTTTTGACTCATAGTGACCCTGTATAGGGTTTCTGAGGAGTAGCTGATTGATTTGAACTGCCAATCTTGTGGTTAGCAATCTAGTGCTTATCCTGCAGTGCCACGTCAGGACTCCTACATCTCTCTTACTAAAACTTAGAAGGCTTGTCTAAGTTTCCCCAAAAGAGTATCCTAGGACTGAGCTTTGTGACCCCTGACAGCCTTGAGGGGAGATTCCTGGGTTCTAATTCAGGCAGGGCTCTTGTGGAGTGCAGAGGTGAAGAGAGAGCAAGGAGACATGGGGTGTGGATAGACCAGCCTGTACCTGGAGCAAATCTGTGGGCTTCTGAGCCCATCTCATCTGTGGGTCTGAGAAACCATGTGCTGAGTGTGGGCTCAGTGGCAGGTGATAAAATCTAGTTGAAGAAGTCACAGGCCTATTTGGACAGGGGTGAGAGGCTGCCTGGGCTGTGCCCGATGAGACTGGGTGGGCAGAGCTAGGGCCTCCTGGACTTGGTCAGCTGAGTGTGGGGTGGCTCTGTTACAGAAACAAGCCCTGAACAAAGGGGCTCCGAGGTACATACCAAGAAGACGGTGATGATCAAGACCATCGAGACCCGGGATGGGGAGGTGAGTGTCTCCTCGTCCTCTCGGCCTTGGTGGGGGTGTGAGGTGTGTCTGGGAGATTGTCAGAAGGTGCTCTGCTGTTGGGGGCTGGGGGTAGGCACTGGGCTAGACCGGGCTTCTCTTCCCCTAGGTCGTCAGTGAGGCCACACAGCAGCAACATGAGGTGCTCTGAAGACAGAGACCCCTCTGCTGCCAGAGACCACCTCCGCCTGTCCTCACCGCTCCTGAAGCCAGCCTCCTTCTATCCTAGGGCACCACACCCAGCCATAACCCTTCCCTCACAGCCTCCATGCCTCCTCACCCAACCCCATGCTCCCCACAGGGGACATGGTCCAGCCCTGCCCAACCACAGCTCCCCCCAACCCCCGCAGTCACTTCTGCTGCCCCCTGTCATGTGAGGTTGGAGTGAGTGAGCCGCCTGGCCACCCTCCCTTCCTGCCTCTTGGGGTGACAGCCCTGCTCCAGTTAGAGTCCTTGGCCAGGCCAGGATGGAGCTGAGGAGAGAGGGGTCACCCTGCCCCACACCTCAGTGACCTCAGGCTCTAGCCTCTGGCTTTGGAGAGGGCCCCTGAACTGGTGATGGAACACCCCAGGGACAGGATTGAACCCTGTGGACCTTGACCTCCTCAACCTGGAGGGAGGGACAGCCCCCTCAGGAAGCCTATAAGGTAACCAAGGACCAGCCCCCTGTGGAGACTAGGGGGCTTGAAACTGTCCCCGTGGTCCCTTCCCCTCCCCATTCCCACCCTTGCACAGGGTGGCCTTAGAAAGCAGGGGCTGAAAGAGGGAACCCCGAAGGTGCTGGATGTGGGAGCAGGAGATTCAGAAGAAGAGAGGGTGGATGAGATGCTGGAGAAGAGAGGCAGAGAGCGGTCTCAGGCAGTGGGAGGGCGGGTGCCCTCCCAATGCCAGGCTCTGGTCAGAAACAATAAAAAAGCACAAGCCTAGTGTGCCCCCTGCTGTCGTGACTGCCCTGTCTCCTGGTTGGGGGCGGGGGGGGGGAGGGGCTGAGAGACATCCTGGGGTGAACTGTGCTCTCCTCTTCCGTCCAGCCAGGCTGTCCCCAAGTTCTCACACCCTGTTATTTCCAGAGCACCCCACACACACACGCCATGGGGCGTGGGTATTGCTGGACGGGGCTGGAGGGCTTTTGTTGGGGAACCACACATACCCCAATTCCTAGGCTGTTCTCCCTGCCCACCTTCCCATCAGCAGGACCCAAGGACAGTACCTGCCCTTTTAGAAGGACAACACTGCCTCTGACAGACCAATTCTAAAGTAGGGCTCCCTCACTCCCGCCCCAAAGAAGTTTACAGCCTCAACCTATCTATTAAACCAGCCTTGAGCACCATTTTTGCCCAAAGGTCTACTCAGAAAAAATAACAATGTTAGAAGAAATGGAAAGATCAATCTTGTTCTTGGATGAGAAGGCCCATATTCTAACTGCACAAATCTATAATTTCAATGCAATGTAATCTTAGTTAAACTACAAATGGGAAACTGGGATAGGATTTGAAAACATAATACTTGTTTGTCTAAGAAGATGGTATGGTGGTGGTTATGTGCCGTGGAGTCGGTTCCGACTCATAGTGACCCTGTATAGGGTTTCTGAGGCTGTAAATCTTTACGGGAGCAGAAAGCCTCATTTTTCTCCCGTGGAACAGCTGGTAGTTTTGAGCTGCTGACCTTGCAGTTTGCACCCCGATTCATAACCACTACGCTACTAGAGCTCCTAAGAAGACGGTATAGAACATATAAAAAGAAATGAAGAAAATCATAGAGTAAAACATTAAGATATACTCTGAAGTGATGATAACTAGAACAGACTGGTTCTTGAAGAGGAAATATGCAAACATTCATGGAATAAAATAGACCCAAATACAGATGGGACTCTAGCATACTCATATATTAAAGGAGACATGTAAAATCTGTGGGAAAACATTTTCAGTGTATAGTTTGGGGCCAGTTGGATAGTTGTAGGAGAAAGCAACAGTGAAGGCTAATCTCCTTTCACTCTTTCCAAAAGATAAATTCCAGATGGATCAAAGATTTAAGAAATTTGATGGAGCCATCTAAGTCCCAACCTTCATGCCTCTCCTCACAGATTGAAGGGATTCTCTTTCTAAAGGAGATGGGAAGAGGGTAAAAGATCACAAAACTAATAAACTCAGACTGTCTATGGGTAAGAAAAAAGCCTAATGAAGTTTTAATCTGAAGGTCCCTAATCTGACTTTTCCAGAAACTTCCAAAATCTTCAGCTCTGTTTGATGTCTCTGTCTCTTTCACATTCCTTTTATGTGGCCCTAGATCAGATGTTGCCCTTCCTTTCAGCTGTGCACATCCCTCTCTTGAAGAAGGTGCCTGTTTCAAAGTATGAGCTGGAGGCCACAACCTAGGTCCCCACCCCCATTCACCAGTGACTCATGGTCATTTCTTTTCCCCTAGTGCCCCAGTTTGGTGAACCCTGCAGGCCCAAGTCAACCTTTAGGGCAGGGGTAGGGAACATCTGGCCCTCAGGCTGTATGAGCTTATGAAATCACGTGGTCTGGGACTCGAAATTCAATAAATCTAAGAGCTTTTTTTTCATAATAACATAAATTTATATTAAGTGATGTTATAAGTATCCAAATGACCCTTGGCAGAAAAACAAGGTCAGCCGCTCCTTGGAAACCCTATACAGAGTTGCAATGGGTTAGAACTGACTTGCGGCACTTAACAACAACAGCAACAAGCCCTGCTTTAGGGAAATTCCAACGATTCTCACAAGAAATGAAACTGGAAGCAGCATGTCTTATATTCACATTAGGTGGGCTGGGTGAGGACCTTCTACTATCCCCTCTTATCCTTGAGTCTGTTGGGGTTCCTGGGGTCTGAGTTAACCTCTCTGTGAGGAAAAAACTTGGATGAGGCTGGGCCCAGGTATCTAAGAGGGGGCAGGTATTTCTGTGAATAATGGCTGGAACTTCTTGGCTCTTCCTTCTCCCTAAGTAAATTATGTGAATTCATTTCCCCTGTAAAAGCTAGAAGGACGAAGGCCCAGGGTAACCCTCCCCTCCCCAAAAAACTTAGGTATAGACTAGTCACTAAACCTGTATTAGACTAGTCACAAAGCAAGGAAGGCAGTTGTACGGTGGTTAAAGCTCTTAGCTACTAACTGAGAGGTCAAATCCACCAGCCGCACTGCTGGAAAAAGATAATTCAGTCTATAAAGATTTACAACCTTGGAAACCCGATGGGACTGTTCTGTTCTGTTTCATAGGGTCGCCATGCATTCAATTTGACTCCATCACCATAGATATTTAGTCACTAAACTGGATGAAGGGAGTGATCTTCAACTCTCAGAGTCAGATCTCTGAAGTCACCCCAAACGCTACAGAAGTTCCCTCAAAGCCTCACTCCCAGCATCCTTGACAAGAAGTCATCACACTGTTGGTTCCTCTCTGGTGTCAGGGAACTCACTACTTCCATGGTGCGCCCAGCCAGCTAGGGACAGTTCTGAAGGCCATTCCTTCTCCAGCACATGTGTGTCCCCGGTGATTGCCACCACTTGTCCCCCTAGGGGAAGCATTCTCCGAGCAGAGCCTTCCTGAGACTAGACGTTCTACTTCTAAGCCCTCTGCTGTCTCCTTAGAAGCTGGCAGTGTGCAGGTAGCTAGAGCAGGTGAGGTGGAGGGACAGACCAAACCAACCAAGAAGATCTGGATCTCATGTGGTCACACACATACAACCAGACCACCAGTACCCCAGCACTCGCCCCGCACATACACACATCACCTCCATGGTCAACCTCCTCCTTGCTCCACGTGACACTTGGGTGTCTTCTCCTTCAAGACTGAATATCAGGAGGGAACATGGCTGGAAGAGGGCTGACTCCCTTCCCATTGGTCCCCTGGGACTAGGTCAGACCAGCTCAGACCTCAACTGAAGGGTTGTAGCAAGAAAGACTATAGAGGCAGGAACACCCTTAAACCAGGGACTGAGGGCTCACAGGGCAGCTTCTGAGCCTGTCTGTCCACTCTGGCTCCCTCTACCTTCTGCTCCTTGAGACAATTCCTCCATTGTTCCTCCCATTCTAGTTCCTTGCTTGCCCAGGACACCTGTGCAGATTCATTAAATGACCACTGGGTGGGTACCTGAACCCAGCTACCTAGACACAGGGATTTCTATGTTTTGTTCACAACTCTCTCCTGGTCCCTGGATGACAACCTAGTTTGTTGTTGTTAGGTGCCTGGTACATATTTAAAAATCAAACCCTTTGCTGTCTACTTCATTTCGACTTGTGGTGGTCCCATGTGTTTCAGAGGAGCACTATGCTCCATAGAGTTTTCAATAGCTATAATCTTATGGATAGCATATGCACTGGACTGCAAACCACAAGGTCAGCAGTTCCAGCCCACCAGTCACTCTCCAGGAGAAAGACAAGGCTTTCTGCTCCTGCAAACATTTACAGTCGTAGAAACCCTATTCAGGGTCGCTATGGCACTTAACAAAAACAAACGATTTTATGGAAATAGATACCCAGATCTTGCTTCTTTGGTGCCAGTGGGTTAATTCTAACTGACAACCTTTTGTTATTAAACTGTTTGCACCACTCATGGCATGTAATGTTAAGTGCTGTCGAGTCGGTTCTGACTCATAGTGACCCTATACAGGGTTTCTGAGGAGCAGCTGGTGGGTTTGAACTGCCGTTCTTGTGGTTCACAGTCCAGTTCTAGGTGCCCATTAAATATTTAGAATTGACTATTTATTGAATGAATACTCACTAGGCTACTTTTACCTACCTGGCTCTAAATTTAACATTCACGAGGTAGAACTGATGGCTCCCACTTAATACTTTGTTTCAACATTCACTGAGCTCTTACCAGGTGCCAAACACCTGGCACATCAATTTGACTTGGAGGAAAGTCCCGGCCCAGAGAGGTGAGGTGGCCTGCCAAGGTCACACAGCAGGGTAGTGGTGGAGAAGGACCTAGCCTCAGGCTCTCTGGCCCCTGGAGCCCAGATCTCTTTCCATGACACCACAGGCTTGTGATCTAAAGGCAGGCAGGCTGGCAGTACATACACCCAGACTGGCGCCAGGCCACCAGGCACCGTGGGGCCCAGGCTGAGGGACAATGCCTTATAGCCAGCTGCCCTGAGCTGAGCCTGCTGACTCCTGCTGTTGCTGCCGGTGTAGGCTTCTCCAGAAGAGGGCGCCAGGGACTCCCATGGCCTGTGCCCTCCCTGTGAGGTCCGCAGCCCCAGAAATGCACATTAGTGTATGCCCTAGTATGGACAAGCTGAGCAAGAGATGTTCCAGGCTCTGTGCCAGACCCCTTTAAATTGTTAATATTCATTTTAATATTTAATATAATAATTTAATACTATCACAACGACGTAAGTCAGATCATGTAATTCCTCTGCTCAAAACCTTCTGAAATGACTTCCCATTTCACTTGGAATAACAGCACCTTAGTCTACAAAATGTTAGGCGACAGGTCTCTGCTACCTGGCTGACCTCATCTCCCACTGTGCTCCCTGCTGTCTCCCACCACCTCTGCCTGGCACAGAACTCCTCCAGATGGTTTGCCCCTTGCTTCCATACCCCTTCAAGGCTGGTTCAGATGCTCCCAGGAAGGTCGGCTCCAGTCACCCTATTTAAAAATGCCGTCCCTCACCACACTCTTACCCCCTTCCCTGCTTAATTCTTTTCCTTCTAGTCATCTTTATGACTTCCTTATTTCCTTATACTTATTGTTTGTCTCCCTCCTAGAACATGAGTCACAAGGAGGCAGGAATCCTTGTCTGTTTGATTCACTGCTGTATCCCTTAGTGCTTAGAACAGTGCCAGGCACGTGGTGGTTGTTGTTAGTGCCATAGAGTTGTTTCCATTGTTCAACAGAACGGAGCCAATGCTTATAATACTTTCTCCGCTTGAGGCCATCATTGCAGCCACTGTGTTAGTATTCGTCCATCTGTGTTAGTCCATCTCACTAGAGGCCTTCCTCTTTTTCACTGACCCTCTACCAAGTGTAATGTCCTTCCCCAGGAACTAGTCCCTCCTTATACCATGTTCCAAGTACATGAGACAAAGTCCATCTTCACCTCTAAGGCACAGCCTGGCTCTATTTCTTCCCGTATCATTTTCTTCACCAACACCATAATTCAAAGGCACCAATTCTCCTTCAGTCTTGTCCAACTTTCCCATAAACATGAGTCAACTAAAAGTACCATGGCTTGGGTCAGGTACACCTTAGTCTTTGCTTTTAACACTTTAAAGAGATCTTTTGCAGCAGATTTGCCTAATGCAATACATTTGATTTCTTGACGACTCCTTTCGCAAGCAAGCATTCATTGTGATCCAAGTAAAGTGAAATCCTTGACAACCTCATTCCCCTCCCTTCCTCTGTTTATGATGATACTATTTATTTGGCCCAATGGTGAGGATTTTTGTTTTCTTTTGTTGAGGTGTGATCCATATTGTAGGCTGTAGTCTTTGAATTTCATCAGGAAGTACTTCAAGGTACATAGTTGTTGTTGTTGGTGGTGGTTGCCATTGAGTTGGTACTCATAGTGACCTTATGCACAGCAGAAAGAAACACTGCCCGATCCTGGGCCAACCTCACTATTGCTGCCACGCTTGAGCCCATTGCCACTTTGCCAGTCCATCTTGCTGGGGGTCTTCCTCTTTTTCTCTGACCCTCCACTTTGTTGTTGTTGTTATGTGCCATACAGTTGGTTCCAACTCATAGCGATTCTGTACAGGGTTTCCTAGGCTGTAAATCTTTTTTTTAAAGCTATAAATCTTTACGGCAGCAGAAAGCCTCATCTTTCTCCCACAGAACAGCTGGTAGTTTCGAACTGCTGACCTTGTGGTTCACAGCCCGATTCGTAACCATTATGCTACCAGAGCCCTAACCCTAACCTTACCAAATATGATATCCTTCTCCAGTGACTGGTCCCTCCTGACAATATGTCCGAAGTATGAGAGACAAAGTTTGGCCATCCTGGCCTCCAAGAAGCACTCTGGCTGCACTTTGTCCAACACAGATCTGTTGGTTCTTTTGGCA
>NW_006408628.1:9744462-9758034 GCF_000296735.1 Chrysochloris asiatica
CACATTTTGTTGTAATATTTGGCTTTATCTTCTTGAGCTGATCTTTGCAATTTTCTGTTCAGCTCTTGTACCTCCTCATTTCTTCCATTTGCTTTAGCTTTATGCTGGAGAGCAAGTTTCAGTGTCTCTTCTGACATCCATTTTGACCTTTTCTTTCTTTCTTGTCTTCTTAATGACTTTTTGCTTTCGTCCTATATGATGTTCTTGATGTCATCCCACAACTCTTCTAGTCTTCGGTCTTTAGTGTTTAATGTATGAAATCTGATATTCAGATCTCTAAATTCAGGTGGGATATATTCAAGGTCATATTTTGGCTCTCGTGGACTTGGTTTCATTTTCTTCAGCTTCAGTTTGTTTTTATTGCTGTTAAGTGCCATCGAGTCAGCTCCGACCAATAGCGACCCTGTGTAGGGTTTCCGAGGAGCAGCTGGTGAGCTTGAACCACTGACCTTGTAGTTCAAACAGCTTTGCAGTATGGCACATTAACCCACAGTGCCATACCAGGATTCCTCAGCTTTAGTTTAAGAACTCAAAATTGTTTGTCAAATGAATGAATAGACTCTGAATTGGATTATCCCCATTTGATAGATTAGAAAACTGAGGTGATAGAGATGCTAAGTGAATTGCCCAAGGGCACACAGTTCACTTACTCACCCGACCTGTCAACATCTAAGGAGCACCTTCTGCTTTCCAGGCCAATTGTTAGAGCACAAAGGCATTGGGGTCATTAGCTTTTTAAGGGAACACTATTTCTTTGTTCTTGCTGTTGCATCTACTTGCAAAGATTTCTCCTACATTCTCACCTATTAAAATTCAATTTATCTCCAGTGCTTTTCCAGCGTTGGTGGAGGCAGTTGTCATGACTGACTACAAAAGGGACCCACAGGTAAATGTTTAGGGCAATGGAACTGTTCTGTATGGTACTGGAGTAGTGGATTCATGATTCTATACATTTCTCCAAACCCAACAAACTATACATTACAAAAGTAAACCCCAATGCCTGCCAACTCCAAAACAACTCAATCCATTCCTCAAAGCTCTGATACTTACAGACTTAATTCACACACACAAGACTGAGGGTGGGGGACGAGGAGACAAGATTAAGAGTACCCTTCTCTATCTCTGCATGACTCATGCTTTTTCTTTGGCTCCTCTCAGCGTTTCCCATTCCTTGGCCCTGGGCATCATCCCTCAGGCCTCAAGGTCAAGTCTGGACTTTGCACCTGGACTTTCAAAAATCAGGATTTTGAGGGAATTGTAGATTAACATGCAGTTGTGTGAAATAATCCAGAAGAGTCTGTGCACCTTTCCCCCAATGGTGACAGCTTACATGTCAGATAGTGTAACACTATGGCCAGGAGACTGACATTACCACCGGCTCCCCCATGTCCAGATTTCACTAGGTTTACAAGTGCTCATTTAACTCAGTGCAATTCTATCTCATTCTACCCCATGTAGATTCAATGACCACCAGCTTCTACAGAATAGTTCCATCACACAGCTCTCACCTGAACTTTAATAATCAGTAGTGTGCTATCTTGATGTTTCTCAAAGTCAGCCTTGAGGTACCTCAGAGTCGTCTGAGCTGCTTATTAAATGTACAGATTCCTGAACCCTCCCCATTTATCCTCTCCTCTCCCAATGAACCAGCCCCTGTGGGATGGCTACTGGGAATTGGTACTTTGAACAGATGTTGTAAATGGCCTCCAACTCTTGCATCTCCAGTTTACCCCCAACATTGTGGCCACCAGAGAGCTCCTTCTAAAACACAGCTACAACCATGCTATTCTGCTTAAAACCCTGTGGAAGCACCCACTGCCCTCAGGGGAGAGACATAGCAAGAAAAGTCCTCTGGGGCAGGCCCCACATCCCTATCCTCTACTCACCTCACCACAAACCAACCAGTTTCCAGGATAGTTGATTCTGATTCACAATGACCTCATGTGTATCTAAGTAGAACTGTGCCCATAACATTTTCAGTGGTTAATTTCTATAGAAGTAGATTGCTGGCCTTTTTTACCCCTACATATCTAAGACTAGAAGCTCCCACCTTTTGGTTAGCAGCAGAATGTTTGCACCATCCAGGATTTCTCTCCCCAACACAGACACACACAAACTAGTTGTCATCAAGTTGATTCTGACTCATTGCGGTTCCATGTATTTCAGAGTAGAACTGTGCAAGGGTTTTCAATGGGCTGAAAACTTTCAGAAGCAGGAATTCGATCACTGTATCTTTTCTTCTGAGGCATCTCTGGGTGGATTCCACCACCAACCTTTCCGTTAGTAGCCAAATGCCTGTGTTTTTATGACTCTAAATTCCTCTGACTATTAGAACACATCATGGTCTGAGTTGCTTTATGCTGTTTCTTCTCTTTGGAAAGTACTTCCAATATTCTCAGCTTGTTGACACCCTACTGAGCCACCCAGTTTTACACAAGGAAGTTGAGAAAGGTTAAGGTGTCACCCAGGAAGTAAAGGCAAGGCCAGCCAGGCCCAATCCACCCTAGTTTTATCCGGACTCCTGGTCTTACTGTTCACCAAGCTGTCATGGTGGCCGCAAGGGGTGGCTGTGTTTCCAGGCTATTTGCTCACCTTCACATGGGCGTGACTACCCACCTGCCTCTCCTGGCCTGGTTCACCTTTTTCTTCCTCTCTCAGCTGGGAATCCCGGCCCTGAGAGGAGGGAGAAAGGAAAACGGGATTAGACTCAGGGTGTAACCTGACTCCCCAATGGGTCTGCTGTGGTGTGCCAAGGGGCGAGGGGGCATGGAACAAGTCTCCAGGGGCCCGTTTAAGCCAGAACAGGCAATGGGGGCTCCTGGAGGGAGGGAAGGAGAGGAGCAGAGTCCAAGTCCTCTCTTCTGCTGCCCCCTCCCTCCACAGCTCCTCGCAACCCGAGCCGGGGGGCCTAAAAATAGCCCCCGAGGCGCAACCGCCCGGCCGCCCTGGTGACCTTCTGGGTAGCACAGGCCGAAGGCGGGCGGGCGGCAGGAAGGCAAGGCGCCGGCCCCCCAGGACTCATCTCTCAGGGCACCATCCCCCGGGGGTCCCCCGTGGCCACCAGGTTCCAGCGTCCTCTCAGTCCAGCTTGCAGAAGCCATGCAGAAAGCCCGGGGCACGCGAGGCGAGGGTGTGGGTTCGAGTGCACCCTCCAGCCCCGGGGTGCCTCCGAAGAGGGTCAAGGTGGGGGCCAGCGGAGGGGCCCCTGCAGTGGCGCCTGGGGCGCCGGTCTTCCTGAGGCCCTTGAAAAACGTGGCGGTGCTCTCAGGCAGCGACGTGAGACTGCGGGTGGTGGTGAGCGGGACACCTCAGCCCAGCCTCAGCTGGTTCCGGGACGGGCAGCTCTTGCCCCCGCCAGCCCCGGAGCCCGGTTGCCTGTGGCTGCGGAGCTGCGGGCCGCGGGACGCCGGCGTGTACAGCTGCAGGGCCCAGAACGCGCGGGGCGAGGCCTCCTGTGAGGCTGTTGTCACAGTGCTGGAGGTTGGAGGTAATGGAGAGGTGGGGGACAGCCTGGGGGTGGGAGTGCTTCAGGTGAGGAGGGCCCCCAGGACACTGGAAGAAACCCTGTTCATCCACGCCTTCTTCCAGGTACCCTAGCTTCTTAGTACAAGAGAAGTGGGTGTTAAGTAGATAGGCTCCCTAGGAGAGGGTTGGAGGTCATGGTCAGCACTAGGTAAGCAAAGCCCTCCCACTCAGGTCTCCCTGGACAGTCCACGGTGGACACTCTCAAGTTGCCTGCAAAGAGTGGTCTCTTGGGGAATGTCATCTTTTCCAGCTCTGATGTGGTTTACACTTGTGATTGCCAGTCAGGGGGAGGACAGTTCTGGTTCTGACCAGGTTGTTGAGGGTCCAAGCTCCTGGCAGTCTATGACAGTGGCAGGGTTGGTATGGTCACCACCAAGCTGACTGGAAGAAACCAGTGAAAGGTGGGGAGAAAAGCAAGTAGCAACAGGGTGAGAGGGTCAAGAGGAGAGCTGGGTTTAGGGGTTCTGTGGGCTGTATGGAACAGGGTGGGGTGGGGTGCAGGGGGTCGTGGAGGGATCTGGACCAGGTTATGGTGGAGCAGCACATGAGGGACAGGGTTTGTGCAGGAAGCTCATGGGCCATGTCCACTGAGGTTCGAGAGTGGACGTTTAGAGGGTAGGGAAGGGGGATGCTCACTATCTGATACTTGGGGCCTTGACCATGTGGAGGTGGAGTTGCAGGTTCATATTCATCAATTCATGAAAAGGAGATAGTCACAGTCTGGGGCACAGGAGGAACAACATGAGTCTGGGTCCTGTCATCATGGGTGCCAAGCCAGGGACAGTTCTCCTTGGGCCCATTTTTATTTCACCAGCCCCTAAGCTAACCAAATGGTTCTTTGCTAGATTAAAGAGAGAGCCTTGAGGAACAGCAGTTGGAGGAAGTCTTAGTTATCTTGCTCCGTTCTAACAGAAATAACACGTGTAGGTGGCTTTCATAAACAGAAATGTATTCTCTCGCAGTTTAGGAGACTTCTTAAGTCCTGCTCACAATTGCTGCTATCTTTGAGCCCATGGCTGCAACCACTTTGTCAATCCATGTCCTTGAAGGCCTTCTTTTTTTCACTGATTGCCTGCTTTACCAAGCATGATATTCATCTCCAAATACAGAGTGCCAGTTGTAGGAGAAGGCTTTTTCTCTGGGTCAGCTCTGTGGGAAGGTCTCCTTTCAACATCTGTGGGCCTAGCGTCCCTTGGAAATTTCCATGTGTCTCTGCATCAGTCTTCCCATGGGTCTAGGAGGTTCTCAATGCAGGGACCCTGGGCCCAAAGGACCTGATATGCTCCCAACTCTTATTTCCTAGTGATAGTCAGGCTCCTCCTTCCCAGTTCACGTTCTTCATTTATTTCTCATAAGATAAAAGCAATGTAGACCATACCCCCAAGGAAACACCCTTACATCAGATCAGGGCTGTGATCTGAGTGAGGGTATTGCATCCCATCCTAACACCCATATAACTGATTGGCTGATCATATCAGATCACATCATGGGGGACAATTACATCATTACATTATTTCCAAATTATGTCATTACATACCTGCCAAACCACTAAGATTCATGGCCCAGGCAAATGGACACATATATTGGGGGGATACAATTCATGAAAAGCAGTATACTGTACTTGTAGGAACCCTGGTGACACAATGGCTAAGTGATTATTGACTGCTAACCAAAAGGTCACTGGTTTGAACCCACCAGTCACTCTAGGGGAGAAAGATGTGCCAGTTTGCTTCTGTAAAGATTTACAGCCTTTGAACCCCTGTGGGACAGTTCTACTCTATTGTATGGGGTTGCTCCAAGTTGGAACTCACTCACTCAATGACAATGGATTTGCTTTTTTTGTTAAGCTACAGTTGGGGGAGCTGGCAAAGAGCTAAGGGGCCATTGAATCTGTGTTGGGCACTTCAAGCCATCCAGAAAAGGATCTCCAGGTGGCTAATGAGAAGATGAATTGCCCACTCCAACTGAGTGGTGTTGTCTCGGGGTAACTTCTCGGGGGCTGGGAAAGAGGTACAGAAAAGGACCTCAGCAACTGGAGGGGAAACCAGGTCAGGAGATGAAGCCAGGGCTGGTTTCCTTCCGGGAGCATCTCTCCTCTCCCCTTAGCTCACCCAGTCCACTTCCTAGAGTAACCAATGACTGAGAGGGACAGAGAGGGAAAAGGATGACTTCTTCTGGTTGGCCAGCACCTGTCCAGGCACAGGCTCCCCCAGTCTGGAGGTAGGACCAGGGGGTGGAGCACATCCTCTGGTCTAGGAAAAAAGTAGACCTTTGGGGGGATCTTAGCTCTGGGTCTCTCAGGGACACCCAAAGATTGGAAGTTTGAGGGTACCCAAAGGCATTTTAGAAGAAAGGGCTAGAGATCTGCTCCCCAAAATCAGCTAGTGCAGACCCTGTGGAACAGAATTCCATTCCAGCGATAGTAACTGGTACTGGTTCTTTCCTCGGGACCCGGACCCTCCAGAGACAAAGAGGGCTGGAAATACAGAATGAATGTAGGGACGAGATAAGTCCATTGAAAACTAGGAGACAGAGATTAGGGAAGGGAAGAGGTGAAAAGGAGAGTGGTGGTCTCCTGCTGCTGAGACCGCTTCCTTTATAGAAGAGGAAACCATGGCCCAGAGAGGAGGGAGGCCTGCCTACAGACATACAACCAGTTATGGCCAGCCCTGAACTCACAACCTAGCCCTCCTGCTTTGGGCTCTGGGTGATTTTTACTACTCCTAAGAAGTTTGGGAGGAAGAAGGAACAGGCAGAGGAAAAAGGTAGCTGTCCAACGTGTGGGGAGCAACTGCTACAAGATGGGCCTAGGCCTGGCCTTTCTGAGCCTCCCTAAGTGGTGAGAGTAGTGGGGTGCTAGAGACCCCAACAGGGGAGGGTCCTCAGCTTCCTCTGTAATGTGGGTGGCATGGTCAGCAGAGCTGAACTCTGGCTGGGTACCAAGACAAAGGCTGGGGGGACAGTCTTCAAGCCAAGCTACCCTGCTGTAACAGTAAGCTTGAGAGACTTGGCGTGCTGTGGGTCCCTAGGAGCTGGAGACTGGATTTGGGGCATTTGGTTTCATGTTAAAACAGAATACCTGTGATTTGGGTCACTTGTGAGTGGGAAGAACGTTGGGTTTCAGCAAGCCACATTGGAGAATGCTTTCCTAGCAGTGAAACCTTTACCCCAAGAACAGCCTGATTATTATTAATTGGTAATATTCTTAATAGTAATTTATAATAATACAAATGACTACTATGTGGCAGGCATTATGCTTGTACTTACCATGATTTGATCTATCGTTTAAGATTCACAGCAACTCTGGTAAATTGAGGCCCAGAGGGATTAAGTGACTTGTCTTAGTTGTACAATGGTTGGCATAAGTGATTAGCCAAAAGGTTGGCTATTTGAACCCACCTGGAGGTACCCAGGAAGACAGACCTGGCGATCTGCTTCTGAAAGGTCACAGCTTTGAAAACCCCATGGAAACCCTCTGTACATATGAGTCGGAATTAACTCCATGGCAACTAACAGCAGTTGTACAGATAGAAGGTTCCAGAGTGGAGAGGGAGCCTTGGTCTGTCTCCCTTGCTTAATGACCATGCCCCTCCCACTAGGTCTGGGATGGGGAGGGGCTTTACTTTGGTGATGCTTCCTCCTCTCTCCCAACCTTTCCCCTTGACTGGTCCTGGCCAGGCAGCTCAGCATTGCTCAGTTACTCATGGAAAACTTGCTTGGTTGGAATCCATAGCAGGAGGACTTTAGAGTTCTTGAGGAAGCCAAGCAAGAAGCTGGCTACGGAGGGAAGGAAGCAGTTTCCTGGCTGGGACTGCTCTCTGGCTCCGTGGTATGGTGCGATGCTAAGGTTCCTGGCACTCCAGAGACCTGAGATGCTAGCTCAAGGATAGAGGGAGACTTACATGGCTCTGGAGGTTGGGGCTGAGAAGTTGGGGGGCGGGGGTGGTGGTAGTGCAGGCTGGGGAGTATGGAAAATGAGAACAGGATAAAGTCATGTGATGTAGAAATGAAGGATATTTGTAGGATCCTTGACATGTGTAAAGCATTTTCTTTTATCCTATCATATTTAATCAGGAGCTTTGGTGGCACTGTGGGTTAAATGTTGGGTTGCTAAACTGGAAGTTGAGTGGTTCGAACCCAGCAGTCACTACACAGGAGAAAGATGAAGCTGTTTGCTCCCATAAAGATTTACAGTCTCAGAGACCCTATGGAGAAGTCCTCAGGGTTACCAATGAGTCTGAAGCAGCTCAACACAATGGGTATGATTTCGGGTTTTATCCCATTTAAGTCATTTAACCTCCTAAGCCCCAGATTATATTATGATCATTATACATGTAAGAAAACTGGGGCTCAAAGAGGAAATGTGCCCAAGGTCACATGACTAATGAGGTAGCAGAGCCAGCACTGTAAGCCAGGTCTTTGAGTCTGGTCTACATCATCCCTTCTGGGCAGAAAGAGCATGGGAGAATGGAGCTAAGATCGGTAACCATAACCACTTCTCCCCATCAGAATCCTCAGATCCATCTCCTGGTCTAGTCTCAAGACAGGCCACTGCTTTCCTTTGAAGACATCACGATCCCACTTGCACCAATTGAGGGGTCACATGCAAATCAAGTGACCAGAGCAAGCACTGCCCTCAAGGCTTAAGGTGTGTGTGTGTGTGTGTGTGTGTGTGTGTGTGACTGGAGTCGAAGGCCTGCCCTAAACAGCCGAGAGGAAGGGCACGTTGATGATGCTTACCGAGGTGTTGACTGTTTGTTGATGGTGGTTTCGTGCTGTGGAGTCGGTTCCAA
This sequence comes from Chrysochloris asiatica, assembly GCF_000296735.1. NCBI lineage: Eukaryota > Metazoa > Chordata > Mammalia > Afrosoricida > Chrysochloridae > Chrysochloris > Chrysochloris asiatica. The sequence goes on from NW_006408628.1 coordinate 9,752,781, forward strand.
CTCATAGTGACCCTGTACAGGGTTTCCAAGGCTGTAAATCTTTATGGGAGCAAAAAGCCTCATCTGTCTCCCATAGAGCAGCTGGTAGTTTCGAACTGCTGACCTTGTAGTTTGCAGCCTGATTCATAACCACGATGCTAAATCAGGATCTGGAAGACTCTGGTGTTAATCAGAGGGATCAAAGGTCAACAGATGGTAGTGAACCAATCCTGGAGACTTGAAGGCAGGGAGGGATGGGTAAGAGACACTTGCAGCCACCATAAAAGACAGAACAGAATTACTACTTAGGGTTTCTGGGACTGTAAATCTATACAGGAGCTGACAGCCAAATCATTCTTCCTCAGAGTGGTTGGTGGGTTTGAACTGCTGACATTTTGGTTAGCAGCCCAAGGTATAACCCACTGCACCACCAGGGCGCTTCAAATTAGAGCTTTTGATGTTGCTGTTTTTGTGTGCTGTCGAGTCAGTTTCAGCTCATAGTGACACTGCATAATTTCTGGGTGCGGCTGGTGGGTTTGAACTGCCAACCTGTGGTTACCAGCCCAGTGCTTATTCTAGAGCATGACATCAGGGCACCAGATTATAAGTGTTGTTGTTGTTGTATGCCATCGAGTCGTTTCCGACCCAAAGCGACCCTGTGTAGGGTTTCTAGGAGCAGCTGGTGAGCTTGAACCACTGACCTTGCAGTTCAAACTGACTTTGTAGTCCAGTGCATTAACCCACAGCGCCACACCAGGACTCCCCAGATTAGAAACAGAGCCAATTTAGTCAAGGGAAAGGTGAGGGCTACAGCAGGATCTGTTTTAAGGAATATTCTGGCCTTATCATCTTTTTCGCCTGAACTTTGGAATGTTTGGATGAGCAAACAGGAAGAAACTAGTATGGAGCTGGGAATGCATATAGAGAATCACCACCCATTTAGTTGTCTAGTGACCAGTGGAATGCAAAGTCCCAGTGGAGAGAGAAGAGGAGGGGTCATCTTGGAAGCAGTGAACACCCTTGCAAAGGAGGAGAAAAAGGAATAGAAAAGTCCCCAAGTTAGCAGAAGACCTTTTCCGGAAGCTGTGGCAGGCCCTTCCAGAAAGATCCTGAGTGGAATGGGGAGATGGTCATCCCAAGTGCCACTTCTCCAGCTGTTTCTTGGAAAAGCATCTGGGTCTGGGCATAGAAGAGGGAGGCCAAGATGACTTACTTTCCACCTTCCCCACCATGACCATTGTCTCTACCCCATGCCCACCAGGCCCCTCTATATTTGTTGAGCGCTACTGTGTAGCGTAGTGGTTACGAATCGGGCTGCAAACCTTAAGGTCAGCGGTTCGAAACTACCAGCCGCTCCGCGGGAGAAAGATGAGGCTTTCTACTCCCGTAAGGATTTACACCCTCGGAAACCCTGTACGGGGTCGCTATGGGTCGGAACCGACTCAACGGCACTTAACAACAACAACAACTGTGTACCTTGGACTCCTGGTGTGGTGCTGTAGGATCCGTACTGGGTTGTGAATCACAAGGTCAGCAGTTCAAACCCCCAGCTGCTCCTTGGAAACCCTACCCAGAGTTGCTACGAGTTGGAATCGACTCAACGGCACTTATCCTTAACAACAACAACTGTGTACCTTGGATTCCTGGTGTGGCATTGTAGGATACAGCACTAGACTGCAAGGTTGGTTTGAACCACAATGTCAGTGGTTCAAACTCACTAGCCGCTCTTGGAAACCCTATCCAGGGTAGCTATGAATTGGAACCGACTTCATGGCACTTAACAACAACAACTGTGTACCTGCCACTGTTCTGAGTGTTGTACATCAGTGGGGAGGAAAAAACCCAAACAAGGCAAAACTCATATCCTCCTGAAGATTACCTTCTAGTGAGGGGAAGACAGACAATTATTAAAACCATAATTAGTAAAGATTTCCTACCACATGTTAGAAACAGAAAAGGGCCCTGATGTTACAATGGGTGAGCTCTTGGCTGCTACTGAAAGGTTGGTGGTTCAAAGTCACTCTGCTACTCTGCAGAAGAAAAGATCTGGTAATTTACTTTGATAAAGATTGTTGGTTTTGTTTTTGTTGAGTGCCATTGAGTCAGTTCCAACTCATAATGACCCTGTATAGGGATTCTGAGCCTGTAAATCGTTATGGGAGCAGAAAGCCTCATCTTTCTCCCAAGGAGCAACTCATGGGTTCAAACCACTGACCTTATGGTTCACAGTCCAGTACTTATCCTATAGAGTCATCTAGCTCCCACCTTTAAAGATTACAGCCTAGGAAACCCTATGGGGCAGTTATACTATGCCCTATAGGGTTGCTGTAAGGAGCTCTGGTAGCACAGTGGTCAGGCTGTGAACCACAAGGTCAGCAGTTCAAAACTACCAGCTGTTCTTTGGGAGAGAGATGAGGCTTTCTGCTTCCATAAAGATTAAAGATTTACAGCCTTGGAAACCCTATACAGGGTTGCTGTGAGTCAGAACCAACTCCATGGCATATCACCACCACCGCCGCCATAGGGTCACTGTGAGTTGGAGTTGACTGGACTACACATGACAGAAACATAGAGCAGAATAAGCGAGGGGAGACAAGGTAGACTCTGAAGGGAGAGGCAGGAAGAGTGCAGGCAAAGGGGAGAGTGGGGACATCTAGCTCAGAGGGAGGTCTGTGGGGGAGATTAGAAAGCAGGCATCCTGTGATGACTTGGGTTTTCCCTTTAGAGGGAAAGCTAGCAGTGCAGAAATTGGAAAGTCTTGGTTCCAAGCGGTGGTAGGGGACACAGCTTTGCAGCCATGGGGAAAAGTCTGAGAGGCCCACCCCTGAAAGCATGTTCCAGACCAGCCCTGTTGGGGTGAACAGTGCAGGAACACAGAATCCTGTGGCCCCTCCTCAGCCCAGCTGTCCTGTCACTCACGCCTGCTGCCTATTGGTTATTTTTGCTACGGAATGTGCCAGTCCCTTGGATTCTCCTGGGGGACAGGAGCTCAAGTTACCCCCTGTCCCCACTCAGCTCCCCATCTGTGATGGGTGTGTTTGTGGGTGGGTAGGGAAAGTGCCTGTGCATGTTCAGGGCCCTCTGTGGGAACTGGTTTGGACACACATGTGTACCCTCTCATTGCACGTCCCTGTGTATGAGTCTGCATATATGAAATTTGTCTCTGGGGATCTAGGAGTGTCTCCAGAGTGTACAAAACATGACTTTAGTCTTTAAAATGGTGTTGTTGAGTTGTGCTGTTGAGTAGGTTCCAGCTTATCGTGACCCTATGTATGTTGTTGTTGTGTGCCGTGGAGTCGGTTCCCACTCATAGTGACCCTGTACAGGGTTTCCGAGGCTGTAAATCTTTACGGGAGCAGACCGCCTCACCTTTCTCCCGCGGAGCCGCTGGTAGTTTTGAACTGCTGACCTTGCGGCTCACAGCCCGATTCGTAACCACTACGCTACCAGAGTTCCTCTGACCTATGTATAACAAAACAAAACACTATTGGGCCCTTCACCATCCTCACAGTTGCTGTCCTACTGTGTCAATCCATCTTGTTGAAAGTCTTCCTCTTTTCCACTGACACTCTACTTTACCAAGCACAATGTCCCTCCTGATAACATGTCTAATGAATGTGAGATAAAGTTTCGCCATCTTTGCTTCTAAGGAGCACTCTGGCTATACTTCTTCCACCACAGATTTGTTTGTTCTTCTGGCAGTCCCTGGTATATTTAATATTCTTCACCAACATGATAATCTAAAGGCATTCATTCTTTGATATTCCTTATTCATAGGCCAGCTTTTGAATACCTATGAGGTGGTAAAAATACTATGGCTTGGACCAGGCACAGATTAATACTTACAGTAACATCTTTGCTTTCTAACACTTCAAAGTCTTTTGCAGCAAGTCTGCCCAATGCAATGCATCGCTTGACTTCCATAGGAGTCAGGAATGCAAATGACTTCAGGTGCCAAGGATGAATTGTAAATGAGCGAGGTGCTGTAAACTGGCTCGTGCTTAACCACCCAAAACATTGTGCAAGACAAACACTCTGCTCCTGTATTTATTTTAGGCGTTAAAGAAATAATGTCAGGGAGACCCACTGACCAATCAGCATCTGAAACATTATAGCATAGTGGTCCAGATCCCAGAGTGCCTTTGTTACAATCCTGAATACCCAGTTATTGACTGCGTGGCCTTGGGTAAGTAACTGTGCCTCAGTCTCCTGCCTTATTGTGAAGATTAAATGAATTTATTCATATAAAGTGCTTAGTACAATGCTTAGTACAAAGCACACAATAAGTGTTAATAAAAAAATACAGTAGTCACAGCTCAGAAACCAGAATTGGCCCTACCTGTACATGTTGGGATGGGAATTCAGAGAAGGGGAACACATGGATTTAGAACCTATGTGATTTTCATGAAGTGATAATTCTCTGAGCTTCCTTCAGTCTGTTAAATGGGTTTGGGGTTGCTTATGGAGTTGTGGCAAATGCACTCAATGGTAGTTATAATGGTTGTATGGAGGGTAGGATTGTGTGTGTGCAAACATGTGCATGAGGTATATGGGGGAGCACAAAACAGTGTACAGTGTGCTCACCTTGTGAGGGAGATGGAGATCGAACGTGTGAATAATAGAAGTATCTCTGGGTATCTTAATGTGTGTGTATGTGTGGCGGGGAGGCACGTTGGAGTGCACACGAGCGCTGGGAGGGTTTTGCCTGACCTTCCTCAGGAGTCTAGGGGGTTTTCATAGTCTGGGCTCCTGTCAGCCCAGAGTCACTTCCCCCAAGGACCCTGAGCCTGTGTGTGACCTAGGCAACCCCACCTCCACCCTCACGGCGCTGTCTCCTGCGGCCGGCGAGCTGGCTGCTGCTGGCCCAGGGTGAATGTGCGCGTGGTTATGGAGTGAGCAAGTTGAGATGCTGCTGACCTTCCAGAGCAGTCCTACGGGACGGGGGCGAGGGTGGCAAGGAGGCTGAGTGGGGCTGCCAATGAGAGCGTGGCCCGACCTCGGGACTACTGTACCCTTTTCTGTGCCTCAGTTTCCCTATGTGCCCAGGACCCAGGGGGCAGATGCGGGGTGGGGGTGCAGGGCTTTCAGCGTAGGGAGATGTATGGGTGGTCGTAGTCGGGGACAGATGAGCTGCACCTGCTGGGACGCGGGGAGCTGGAAAGGAAGGGGCTCCTGGTGGGGTGCAGTGGAGGGGGAGGGGCGAGCCCTGGTTGCTGCTGCCGCCGCCGCGGCCGCCACCTCCGGCTGCACTCTGAGCCGCCGGCCCTCCGAGCAC
>NW_006408628.1:9758154-9773872 GCF_000296735.1 Chrysochloris asiatica
CCCCCTCCCCCGCCATGAAGAAGCTGTGGGTGAAGAAGCGTTTCCAGGTGAGGGCTCCGGGGGCGGGCGGCACCGGGAGGGGCCGGGAGGGCCTGGCGCCTGGGGGGAGGGCGGGTCACCCGCTGGGCCCGGGGAGGGGGCTCGGGAAGCCGCGCTGGCCCCACCCTAGCCCCTCCGGGCCGAAGGCCTGGCGCGTTCCCGGACCACCGCCCCCAGCACTGCGTCCTGAGCACGCAGGCCCTCCCTGCAGTGCAGGGCAGACCCCCCACACACACCTGCAGTCCCCGAGACCACCGAGGAGACCCTCTCTGCAGCCCTTGGCAGTGGAGTGAACATTGGCTCCTGGCTGCCTCATCTTTCCTTGTCTCTCTGCCCAACCCCGGCCCCAGTACCACCCCCTCCCCGCTGGACTTGCCCCAGCCCCCAACTCTGGAGCCTTCCATCTTCCCAAGCTCCTGTAAGCAACGCACCCGAATCTGTGCTGAGCTCGGGAAATTCCCCAAGCCCTGCCCTGTCCTCCAAGAACTGATGTCTCCTTCCTACATCTGTGAGACTGTCCCTTTGGGAGCCACTGTCCCCTCTCTGTCCCCATCACTTCACCCCTGCCCTCTTGACACTTCTCCCAGGTGTCCCCTCCGTGCCCCCCCCCCCCCAATCTGTGTCCTCTTTCCTGCATCTCCTAGTCATCTCAAATACCCCTCGCCCCAATCCTTTCCTTCCTAGCATCCTAACTGCCTGGTCTCTAATCCCCTCACTGGGGGTGTTGCCCTGTCCTAGCCATGTCAGCCTCTGAGCCCCTTGCTCTCCCCTTCCTCCCCTGCTGAGTAGCCTAGCCCAACTCTGAGAGCTGAATGGGCAGGGAGACTGGAGACATTCTCCATTGGGGATTCTAATGCCCTGGGTTTCTATCCATCCTCCCTTTACTAATCTCTAATGTTTGATATAGCAAGTGTGGATAGGAGGTGCAGGGACAACCAGGATGAGTCTTCCCTCTCAACAATTCATTCTGGGTTTTCTCTTTCAGAAAACCGGCCACTCCCGCCGGGCTTTTGGCCGACTCACCCATGGTGCGTGGACCCCGACCGTCCCTTTGCTAGCCCATGCCCATTTGGTCCTTGTCCCTTGATGAGGCATGAAGACCCTGAAGATAGCTCATGAGATGTGGGCCCCCTCCCCTCACACACAGGCACCTACCAACCCCCAGAGAAGCCCCTGAGTCCTACTGTTCAGAGAGGACTTAGCGATGGGGGAGGGGAAGTCACTAGCCAGCCCCACCATGAGCCTGGACTCACTGTTCACGATATGAGGGGCCAAGGGGAAAGGGGCTCACTGCCTTGCTGTAGCTCCTGCTCATCATGGCACCCATAGGGAAACTGAGGCACAGAACCTGACAGATGCCAGGAGAGTAGAAAAGACACCCAGGGAACTTTGCTCCTAGTCTATGCCCTGGGCATGTGTGAGGACCATTGAGCAGCAGAGAGGGACTCTGAGGAGGGTGCCTGCTACATCAGGATGCAGGCAGATGGGGTATTTGCTTTGCAAGGAGTTAGAATGCAATGCAAAGATGGTAACAGAGGATGGGCCTGGAACCTAACGGGAGGGCTGGGCTGGCACTAGCAAGAGTGTGTGTGTGTTTGTGTGTGTACACATGTGTGGGGTTATGTGAACAACAGGAAGGACCCTAGGTACCAAGATCGCTGGGGCAGGTGGACTAACTAACCATGGCATGTGGGCTCCTAGTGCTGCATACAGGGGAAGCCTACAAGCAGTTAGAGACTAAATGACACCTTGTCCATCCCAGGTACCCCCCACCCCCACCTGCATCCCTGTAGGACATCTCTGAACACTGGGTACCTTCACACTCCCTTTGTCCTGCCTGCCCACTATGCCCTACCCCCAAAATGCTCTGATAACAGTCTGTCCATGTCTCTCTCCTGCTGCTCCTATGGAAGCGAAGTTTTCCGCTCCTGCAGAAAGCAAAGTTACGGTAGGAAACTGACTCTGGCCCTAGCCCTCCACTCCCTTCTCCCCTGCCTGGCCCTGGCCTCTCCTCACCCTACCTCAGCTGTACCCTGATACATTCCAGCTGGTGTGGGGTTGAGGACAGGCTGGCCCAGCGGCTGGTGGAGTGCCCTGACAGTACGACTCCAAGGTGACTGCCCTTTGTTCCTGGGGTACTGGAACCCAGAATGTAGGCCCTTGGAACCTAGGAACTTGTTATCTGGGGGCCACATGGGGACTTAAGGCACCACTGACCAAGGAATCACAGAGGTGGGTGGGAGGAGGCTCTGGTAATCCATTATGTGGTTGGGCAGGGGGACAGTGACCTCGAGGGTGCCAGAGTAAGGGTGAATGGCTAGGAGGCCAGAGATGAAGTCAGGGTACTGGCCTGGTGGCCCAGGAGGGCAGGGGGGTGTGGAGAGCAAATGAAGGAAGGAGACAGGGGGCTGGGAGCCCTACCAGTGATAAGACAGAGCCTGTGTGGGGGAGGCCGGAGGCAACAGCGGGAAGAGTTGGCATCTGAGGAAGCAGGCCCAGCCCACACAGACCCCTTCTTCTCCAGACTCGGAGACGGGTGAGGATGACATCAGCGATGTGCAGGGGACCCAGCGTCTGGAGCTTCGGGAGGACGGGGCCTTCAGCACCCCCACAGGTGAGCTATCTGGGATGCTCAGTGAACAGGCAGGTGGGCTGCCCACAAGAGGTGCCTTGGCCTTATGGTGCTCCTCTCCCTAGGGGGCTCTGACACGCTGGTGGGCACCTCCCTGGACACACCCCCGACCTCCGTGACAGGAACCTCTGAGGAGCAAGTGAGCTGGTGGGGCAGCGGGCAGACGGTCCTGGAGCAGGAAGCGGGCAGCCCAAGGCAAGCACAGGCAGCCGGGGCCGGGCCACGGCACCTGGGGGTGGAGCCGCTGGTGCGGGCATCTCGAGCTAATCTGGTGGGCGCAAGCTGGGGGTCAGAGGATAGCCTTTCGGTGGCCAGTGACCTGTACGGCAGCGCCTTCAGTCTGTACAGAGGACGGGCGCTCTCGATCCACGTGTAAGTAACGGCCTTGCTCTGGCCTGCACTGTCCCACCTCACCATGCTGTCCTGCACTGGCCCTCACTGCTCCATTGGCCTCCTACCCCCCATCTGCCCTGCACTGCCCGGACCCCCACATGCTTCCCTCTGTGCACTCTCCACCCCCACAGCTTCCACTATGTCTTCCCACACTGCTTCATCACCACCCACATCCTCCCGCTCCCACCTGTCCTGGCTCACCCTGCCATCTTCACTGTCTCGTGGACCCCTCTGTCCTTCCTCCTTCTCAAAGCTCTCCAGTTTCCCAGGGGCCCTCTCCTGCCTCGCCCGTTCAGGCTCCAGTTGTCCCCAGGAACCCCTCCCCTCAGGGGGGCCCCCTCCGTGCCTGCTGTCTTAGCAGCTGCTGCCTCTTCATCTCGGCACATTCCTGTTCCCATGTGGGCCTTTTTCGGGGAGGAACGGAACCTTTCTGCACGGCAGCTCCCGGGAGAGCAGGAGAGCAACCAGGAGAGAGAAGAGAGCGAGGTGGTCAGGGGGCAGATAGGGCAAGGGCCGGGAAGCAGGAGGAGGTTATGGGGTATGGTGGGGAGAGGGTAGGGAACTGGGGAAGGGTGGGGGTGGAGATTAGGGGGAGTGGGTGGAGGTAGAAGGCTCTGAGAGATGGAGGCAGGGGGCAAGGGAAGCCCTTGTGGGAAACGCCCGAAGGTGGGGTTGAAGATTGTCCTGGCAGGGGTGGTATAGAGCAGCAGTGGAGTGACGCATTGGAGCCATTTTTGGAGGTTTGGGGGCTGACAGATAGCAGGAGGGAGCGCTGTAGCAGAAGAGGGAGTGGTTGATGACAGAGGTATCGGGGGTACTTGGGGAGTTCCAAGGGGCCTGATTTGGGGAGGAGTATGGGTATGTGTGGGAGGTACCATCATGAAAAAAGAAGGGACCTACCTTGTAGGGGAGCTGTTTTGAGCATGGATGGAGTGGCCAGGGATGGGCAGGGGAGAGGTCCAGGCGTATGGCTTAGGGAGGCGCCCTTTCCTATCATGTTGGCATTAACTAGGAGCCCCTGTGCTCCGCATTTGCCTTTTCCTTCCCTGCTTGTCTTTACCAGGCCCCAGCTAGGGCTCCGAGTTGCTATGGCAACTTCGGAGGAACCCATTTCCTTAGTGATATCTGTGGTACAGAGGCTGGCCTAGAGCTTGGAGCTGCCAGCAAGAGTCCTCCTATACTGTACCCAGTTTCTCTCCACACTTCACCCCATTCCTGCCCCTCCCCCAGACTGCCCCCTGCAGACAGTTGGCTGAGGTTTTGTTCTCTTCAGCTCCTCTGTGTTGCCATCCTTTGCTCCAGTCAAAGTTAGGGTTTGCGAAGACGTGAGGGGCTGACCCAGATAGGCTAAAATATAGTTACACTCAAACATCCTTGGAATTTCTGCTCACAGGCAATACCCTGCTTCTCCTCCCTCGGCACCCCCAGAATCCCAGACAGTTTGGAGGAAACAAGGAGGAAGGGCTCAGGAGTCAGACTAGCTAGATTTAATGTTAGCTAGCATCAACCATTTCCTAGCTGGGTCACCTTGGCAAGGCACTTAACCTTCTTAAGCTTTCGTTTCTTCATCTGTAGATGGAATCATACATAGTGTTCTGATTTCAAAAGATTGTTGTGAGGATTAAATGACACAATGCACCTAAAACAGTTAAAATGTGCCTGGCACACACTTGAGCCATTTCACAAATTTTTATTACGCTTCCTCTACTGTTCCAGGTATGGTGTTAATAGCTTTCAGAATATTTTTCTTACTAATCTTTATGCTTAATATGCCCCTCATGGAGCCAGATAGGGGAAACTGAGGCCTAGCTTTTGGGCATCTAGAGGTAAGAGGAGTCATCTGGGCTGACCAGCTCCTTCCTTCCTCCTTTTATGCCCCATTTGGTAATTTCTGAGCAGACCCCTTTCAGGGGGCTTCCTTTCTTTTCAAGGAGGTTTCCAAGACACAGGGTACCTTTCCCTCAGGCAGGACAAGGGTCAAAGGCCTGTTCTGGGGCAGAGTGACCATAAACCAAAATCCTCATTGTCATAGTCAATTCTGACTCAGAGTGACCCTCTAGGACATAGTAGAAGTGTGCCATAAGGTTTCCAAGGCTGTAATAGTTACAAAAGCACAATTCTCCCACAATTACCTGATGGGTTCAACCTGCTGACCTTTTGATTAGCAGCCTAGCGCTTAACCACTGTGCCACTATGGCTCCTTAGATGGGTCATTTGTTGTTGTTATGTGCTGTGGAGTCGGTTCCAACTCATAGCGACCCTGTACAGGGTTTCCCAGGCTGGAAATCTTTACAGGAGCAGAAAACCTCATCTTTCTCCCGCGGAGGGGCTGGTAGTTTCGAACTGCTGACTGTGAGATTAGCAACCCAATTCGTAACCACTACACTACCAGAGCCCCTTAAGATGGGTCATAGGGAATGGGAAACTGGGTATCTTAGAACCCCCTGCACCTGGAGACTCCAGTGCCATCTGCTGGGTCCTACTCATGCTGGTGATGGTGTTAGGGACAGCTCAGGGGTCTGAATCGACAATCACAGGGATAGGTGTTCCTCCCTGAAGGCCGGGGTCTGATGGGGAGAGCCATCGTGAATGAGATGTGGGGCCAGCTGGGGGCAAGAATGAGTGGGAGGCTGCACTCCTGAGAGGGCCCCTCCTCATCCTATGCGTTCCTCTCCACTTCCTCCATTGGGTCCAAGCCTCATTCTTTTCTTTCCCTCATGCTCAGTTCTGTTTCTGCTATTTCCCAGCTTCTGGGGCTGGGGGGAGGGGGCTGGCCAGAGCCCCTGGAACTGAGTCTTTACCTGGACCCAGTGCTAGCCCAAACTTCTGGTGCCAGAGCCACCAGCCTCTCTCTCCCCAGCACCTGCTCTGGCTGTGCTCTCTGGGGGAGGGAAGGGTCTGGCCCATGTCACCCCCAAGCCTGCCCAGCATGCCCCACTGCTCAGTTCCTGTCACGAGCTGAGGTTCTAAGAGGGGAGTCTCCTTAAATCTTCTCCCTCATCTTAATTGTGCAGCAGCGTTCCTCCGAGTGGATTTCGCAGAGAGGAGCCAGACCTTCAGCCTCAGCTGGCCAGCGAAGCCCCACGTCGCCCAGCCCAACCGCCCCCTTCCAAGTCCGCACTGCTCCCCCCGCCGTCCCCTCGGGTGGGAAAACGGCCGCCGCCAGGATCCAGCGCCCAGTCCCCAGCGCGCCCCACATCACCCCATCGTCGCACCCAGGAGCCTGTGCTGCCTGAGGACTTGACCGCCGAAGAGAAGCGCGGGAGAAAGTCCAAGTCGTCAGGGCCCTCGCTGGCGGGCACGTCGGAGTCCCGGCCGCAGACGCCCCTGAGCGAGGCCTCGGGCCGCCTGTCTGCACTGGGCCGCTCGCCGAGACTCGTGCGTGCCGGGTCCCGCATCCTGGACAAGCTGCAGTTCTTCGAAGAACGCCGGCGCAGCCTGGAGCGCAGCGACTCACCGCCCGCTCCACTGAGGCCCTGGGTGCCCCTGCGCAAGGCCCGCTCGCTCGAACAGCCCAAATCCGAGGGCGGCGCACCGTGGGGCAGCCCCGGGGCCTCGCAGGAGGAGCTGCGGGCCCGGTCGGGCAGCGTGGCCGAGCGGCGCCGCTTGTTTCAGCAGAAGGCAGCCTCGTTGGATGAGCGCACGCGGCTGCGCAGCCCGGCCTCGGAACTTGAGCTGCGCTTTGCCCAGGAGCTGGGCCGCATCCGCCGCTCGGCTTCTCGGGAGGAGCTGGTGCGCTCACATGAGTCCCTGCGAGCTACGCTGCAGCGCGCCCCGTCCCCACGAGAGCCCGGAGAGCCCCCGCTCTTCTCTCAGCCCTCCACGCCCAAAACCCCCCGCGCCCAGAGCCCCGTCACCGCCCCGGTCCCCCTTCCCAGCGTCGCGGGCAGGCCAGGGGATGAACCAGCGAGGCCCCGGAGTCGCGGGCCTAGGACGGAGCCAGGGGAAGGGCCTCAGCAGGAAGTTAGGCGCCGGGAGCAGTTCCCGCTGACTCGGGGCCGAGCCATCCAAGAGTCTCGGAGCCCCGTGCCACCTGCTGCTGAGCCCCCTGAGGCCAGGACGAAAACCCCCTCGGGTCGGAAGCGGGAACCACCGGCACAGGCCGTGCGCTTTCTGCCTTGGGCCACGCCGGGCCAGGAGGACATTGCAGCGCCCCAGCCCTCAGAGAAGAACAGGGTGGGGCCTGAGGCCGAAAAGAGGTTGCGCAGAGGGCCGGAGGAGGATGGGCCCTGGGGGGCTTGGGACCGCAGAGGGGCCCGCAGCCATGGCAAAGGTCGCAGGGCCCGGCCCACCTCACCTGAACTCGGTAAGGGACTCCCTACTGTCATAGGGAGGGTGGTCCCAGAGCCAAAACTGCGCTGGAGGTGTACCCCTCTGGCTGAGGATGAAGTTTATCCGGGAAGGCCTAGACACAGGGGCCACTTTGAGTGATAATTGAGTTAGAATTTATCTACTGGTCAGGAAGCCTTCAGTATGTTTTGATGGAGGTGGGGTAGGACTGAGGTGTGAGCAAAGACTGTATCCAGATACTTGCCACAGGTCCCCTGGGTCCAGTGGCCTGCTAGACTGTTGGGCCAAGGACCAAGTGTAGGAGAGAGAGGCACTGTTGGAAACCTAAGGAGTCCCTCCATACCCCCACTCCTGTGACAAAAAAGATAATAACTCGTTTATTCGTCAGGCCTCTGTTATAGGCAAGCTTGAGATCCGCCACTCTGCCCTGGGAGACCCTTCCCATACCCAGCCACCCCGTGGCCTATCCTTGACCACTAAGACCTAGCGCAGTTTCTCCCTCTAGTCTTTTCTCCCCCATCCTTGTGGCCCTGCATGCCTGGTCCCTATACATGCCAGCCTGCGTATCATCAACCAACCTTCCCATGGGTGTTGTCCAACAGCCAGAATACTCCTGTTCCTTACCAAGTTGTGCTCATCTGCAACATTCAACTTGGGACCACCTCCGTGAGAGGCAAAGGCAGTCATCCCTGACAAGGCCCCACCTCCTGCTGCTTCCTAGGCTAGATGCCACCACCCACTGCTCCCCTGAGACACTGTCCTTATGGCTTCCATTGTACTTCATACCACCTTTATTTTTTTCATTAAAATTATTTTGTTTCTTTTAAGTATTAGCACTTAAAAATCGTAGGGATGTTTAGGCCCCTGTCCATCATCCTATTATCTGTTGCTGTTGTTGTTAAGTGCTATTGAGTTGTTTCCCACTCATACTGACCCTGTATAGGGTTTCCAATGAGTGGCTGGTGAGCTTGAACGGCAAACCGTATTGCTGTTAGGCGCCATTGTTGCTCTTAAGTGCCATCAAGTTGGTTCTGACTCAGTGACCTTTATAGTTCAGTAGAAGGAAACACTGCCCAGTCATTACCGTGTTTGAACCCATTTTTGCACCACCCTCTGTGTCAGTTCATCTCATTGAGAGTCTTCCTGCTTTTCACTGTGATTTGTTTTACTAATCATGATGTCTCTTCTGATAACATCCAAAGTATGTGAGATGAAGTCTCACCATTCTTGTTTCTAAAGAGCATATTGGCTGTACTTCTTTCAACACAGATTTATTCTTTCTTCTGGCAGACCGTGGCTTATTTAATAGTCTTTGCCAACATCTTAATTTAAATGTATCAACTCTTCTCCAGTCGTCCTTATTCATTGCCCAGCTTTCGAATGCACATAAGGCTATTGAAAATACCATGACTTGGGTCAGATACACCCTAGTCCTCAAAGTGACTTCTTTGCTCCTTAAAGACTATGATCTTAGCTCTTTAAAGACTACAATAATGCCAACTGGCATTATTTGACTCCATTTTACAGATAACAGAATTGAGGTTTGGAGAGATTATCAAGTTTGCCCAAGATCGCATAGCTAGGAAGTGGCAGAATTTGGGTGCTCACTGCTTTTTGCTAACGACACTAACCATTTTTCTAACTTATGGAACGTCAGAGTTGGCAAGTGCCAGGGATCCAGGACGGTGGAGTTTTATTATCTCCCTGGGTGTATGTGCGGGGACTGTGTCTGCCTTCCTATGTCATCTTCCCGGTGCCCACCTCATTAAATGCTTACAGTTAATGCACTGTTGCTATTGAAGGAGTGAAGGAAATCTAAGCTGGTATTCATAAGGCTGCTCAGCTGCTGTGTAACCCACTTGCTCCTCCTTTTGAATCCAGTGACGTCTAGTCCACATCACAAATTTGATAGTCCACCACATGTTGCCTTGTGACACCACTATTGCTGCTTAAACCTTGAGTTGCTATTAGCTTATCCTCTTGTCTTTTTTTCTCAGATTGTAAGCTTTGGAAGCTTGTTAAGATCTTGTGACCCTCAGAGTTACCTTACACTGGAAAGGGGGGAAAAAACCTTAAACAAATCGATGAAATCGATTCCTACTCATAGCAACTACATGGAACAGAGTCGAACTAACTGCCTTTTAGGGTTTCCAAGCCTGTAAGTCGTTAGGAAGCAGGCTGCCACATCTTTCTCCCTCAAGAGAGGCTGGTGGGTTCTAACCAGCCAAGCCTGGTAACCACTGTCTCTGTCACAAGACATTCAGGAGAAACCCCTCCTTCCCCCACCCTCTAGAGTTTGCTCTCTAGGATGGGGGTGCTACCAGCACCCCCCCTCCTGTCATCCCCATGAACCGTATTGTCTTACTCTCTCACCTGTGTCTCTGTCAGAGTCTTCAGATGACTCCTATGTATCTGCTGGAGAAGAGCCCCTGGAGGCCCCTGTGTTTGAGATCCCCCTGCAGAATGTGGCCGTGGCACCAGGGGAAGATGTGCTGCTCAAATGCATCATCACCGCCAACCCCCTGGCCCAAGGTGAGCTCCAGGTCTGAGGCCAGGCCGAGGTCAGGGTGGGAAGACATGCAAGGCAGAGAGGGAAAACTCATCATTCCTCATTATCCCTAGCATCCTCTGAGGGACAGGGAGGGGAGGAGGGGCAGTTAGTCAGTGTGTGGGGACTAGCCGTGTGTGTGTGTGTGTGTGTGTGTGTGTGTGTGTGTGTGTGTGTGTAGGGGAGACTGTCCCCAGAGGACCCCTGTGAGCGGTGACCAGCTGCTTCTCTCACAGTGTCCTGGCAGAAGGATGGGTCAGCCCTGCGAACTGATGGCCGCCTTCTCATCCGGGCAGAAGGCGAGAGGCATACCCTACTGCTCAGGGAGGCCCGGGCAGCCGACGCTGGGAGCTACATGGCCACAGCCACCAACGAGCTGGGCCAGGCCAGCTGTGCGGCCACACTGGCTGTGAGACCTGGTAGGGAACCCATGGAGCCTGGGTGGGGTGGTGGGAGCAGTTACCCTCCCCGGTGATGCTGAGGTCCAGCTCCCTCGCCTCTCCCAGCCTAGACCTCAGGCTCTCAGCCTGGCTGTAGTCTGCCCTCGTAATCGTAGACCATACATAGGCTGGCTGCTCTGGTGAAGGTATTTTAAATGGCCTCAGAGCAGATACCAGGCGGGCTGATTGTGAAGTCAGTGAGGTTTGCTCAGCTCCATTCTCTGAGTGCTGTCCTCCATGGCATTTCCATGCTGGGGTCCTGTGAGGAGAGCACATTGTCCTTGAGTCTCTGGGAAAAGATCTCTCAGCTGGCAGCACTTACGAACCACCAGGCGCATTCTGGGGTCATTTCCTCTGTGGGCCAAGCCCACCCTGCTGTCAGCCCTCCCCTGCTCCTTCTGTTAAGCCTGAAGCCCTGAAAAGGGTGCCGCTGACAGCAGCTCTCAGGAGATGGTGGTGACTGAGGCTGCCGTGCTTTCTATTTTTAGGAAAGCCCTTACTTGGTGTTGGACTACTTCCTTTCTTTCTTTCTGGTTCAGAGCAGGGCTGGACTCGTATCCGTTAGCATGGCTACTTCGACTCTTTCAGGTGGCTGGACCTGGGCCATGGGTGGGGTGGGGGGCTCACTGGGAAAGACACAGACTCATCGCTCAAGGTTATCACAGTGGAGTGACCAAATCCACGTCAGAGGACCATGCCAGGCAGAGGAAGTCAGTGCCAGGTGCAGTGGAGCTGTGGTCCGGGAGGTTAGAAGGGAGATACATCAAGGAAGTGTTCCTGGAGAAGCTGAGTATTTACTGGGCCCTGGAGAAGGCTGGGACTTGGACTGGCATGGGGATGGGTAGGACATGGCAGAGAGGGACAGCACAAACTGTACTGTCCCTTCCTTCCACTCAGCACCTCCGGAGACCGGATAATGGGAGTTGTCTGCTTTGGTGTCAGGGCCTCGGCCCCTTTCGGATGAGGGAGCTCTTCGTGGTGTCTGATCCAAATCTCAGTCCTAACTTAAATCCATTTGATTGTGCCCTGATGGTTTGGAGGAGTAGCAGACCTTCATCTTCCTCCAGGCTGCCTCCTTCTCCTTGTGCCCTGCCGTGGCATGCTCCGTCCTTCCATCACCTTTGAGATCTGACCTCTGACTCAGCTCCCGGCTCCCCTTCAGGGGCCCAGGCCTAGTTCCAGGGTTCCAGTCGATACCTGGCTTGGGCTGAGATTTGGCCAGGGGTGGGGTGTGGGGGAGTGCCCCAGTGCTGGCACAGAGTTACTTGGGAGCCTTTTAAGGTTAGGAAGGAGGATTGGGACTGAGGCAGCTGTCAGCACTTGGCTGGGAGTTCTGTGTTTGCAGGGAGGAGCTCCCTACACTTCAGCTTCCTCATTTGTAAACCAGAGATAATTATACCGTCCTCACGGATGAAGGCGAACGTGTGAGCATGCTTTATGAACTGCAAAGCTGTAGACAAATGTTGGTTGTTAACGTTATTAAGGGGCGATGTTTTCCTTTTCTGCTCTTTCTTTAGACTCTGTGCTCCTCGGGGACTCCACCCCTGCCCTGGCAAGGTCCCCAGCCCCTCCATAATTCCCAGCTCTTGTGCCCCCAGTCTTTCACGCATCTCTATGCTTGGTCCACTATGGGGAGCCAGAAAGGCTCCGTGGCATTAGTCAGTTTCACCAGGCATTGTAGCTGCTGCACAGCCTCTATAAATCAGGCTCAGGGGCCTCAGGGCCTGAGGGGCAGACACACACAGCCAAATTCAGCCAGACTCTGTTCCTTACCCTAAAAGGCTCTGTTTGGTCCAGAATGGTTGGACAGGGGCCAGTGGAGCCAGAGAGCAGCGCGAGTAGGCGGGACTAGTTGGTGGCATGGACATTTGGGGAGGGAGGGGTCCAAGACTAGGGGAGGTAGCTGTGGGTGGGAGTTTGTGGTGTCCTCTTCTTGCTTTTTACTGCCTCCCCTTCCAGTGCCATGGTAACCAGGGCCGGTTGCCCAGTGCCTTCTTGGGGTGCCCACCCAAACAGGGCTTGCATTTGAGAGCCCACTGATCTCAATTCCAGTGTTGGGAACCATGGAAACCAGGGAATGGATAGCGAGGATGTGGCTAAAGTTTGAGGCAGGGTCTTTGTGGGCAGGGTCTGGACATCACCAACTCCCGAAGCCCCACCCAGCCCTTGGTGCCTCCACCCCACTAAATAACTCCCAAAAGGGTGGTTTGGGAGTGTGAGAAGCATGCTTAATGGAAAATCAGCATTCTTGCCTGCTGTCTGCATCCATCCCATAGGGTTTATTGAGTGCCGATCCCGTGCCAGGGGCTTCATCTCTCGCTGAGCATTCTCTTCTGTTTAGAGAGTGCCAGATACTTTTTTCAAATCCTTTCACATCCCTCCCTTATTTGAGCAGTGGATATATGACAGGTGTTGATATTCCCATTTTACAGATAGGAAAACAGACACCTAGAAAGTGAATTAATATAGAGTCAGCGCAAGGCCAGCCTTTACTGAGCATCTGGCTGCTGTTGCTGTTGCTAAGTACTGCTGAGTTGGTTCCGATTCATAGCGACTTGTATAGGATTTCTGAGGAGCGACGGGTGAACTTGAACTGCTGACCTTGCCGTTCAAACCGACCTTGCAGTCGAGCTCATTAACCCACAGGTAGAAGTAATCACACCGGAAGCTGATAAACTTCATGTGGACGAAAGAGCAGACTAACCCACGAGTAGTTACCATTAGTGAGTGCTTCCTGTGTTCCAGGCCCCATGGCGATTAAGTTATCCCATTTAACCCTATTCTGTGAAGTAGATTCCATTGTAATGCTGGTGTTACAGATGTGGAAGCAGTCCCTTGGTGGCATAAACAGTTAAGCACTTGCAAACTGAAAGGTTGGCAGTTAGAACCCACCCAGAGGCTCCTTGGGAGACAGGTCAGGTGATCTGCTTCTGAAAGGTCACAGCCTTGAACCTCCTACTCTGCACATGTGGGGTCCTCAAGGAGTTGGAATCAACTCATTCCAGCTAGCACCACCACCACCAACAAATGAGGATGAAGAGTTGTGCAACGCTTGAGTGAATTATCTCCAATTGTACTGTGATGATGGGAATATTCTTGATGTACTCTGTCCAAGTATGGTAGCCAGTAGCCAGATGTGGCTATTGAGCAGTTGAAATGTGCCTAATGAGTCTGAATTTTTCATTTCATTTTATTTGAATGACTACATTTAAAGTCCCAGGTGCCTAGAGCCCACCCCATTGGGATGCCCACTCAGCTCTTGGAGGATAAGGACCAGTTGAAGGCTGGAGCCATGATTCCAAGCCCTACCTCTGGGTCTCCTGAATCCACACTGCTAACCTCAGCACTATACTGTCCCCATTCCTGCTACTGAACAGGGTTACTGTAGCCTTGTGCTCATGAGTTCATGGGGTGAGGGTGGGGGGTGGTCTGGTTGGATACCTCCCTTGTGGTGGCTGTTGGAGGGGATCTTGGAATGGCATTCGTCCCTTGCTGACTATCCTGGACTGGGGTTTGGACAACATCTGAACAAGCAGGGTGGGCTCCTTGATCAGGACCCAGCCCTCCCTCCCCATTCCTGTCTACCAGCAGCAGGTGTGCTGTAATGGGCTCTCTCTCCAGGAATGGAGGTTGTCAGTCTCAGCCTCTCAAGAGAACAGAGATGCCATTTACTTTTGGTGCAAATGCTTTGTCTAACTTGAAGCAACTTGGTGTTATCATACATAAGAAGTTAAATCCTTTCCTGGGCCAGGTCAAGTGGACTACAGCAAATTTTAATGCTTTCTACATTTTAAACCAAAATGAAAACATTCCTAGCACAACTGTTGTCCTCTTCCAAGGGTGGCTACTCATGCCAGCTTGTTACTGTTGTTAAGTGGTCGCAAGCCAGTTCCAACTCATAGCGATCCTGTAAAGGGCTTCCAAGGAGCTTCTGGTGGATTCCAAGTGCCCCCACCACATAACCCACGGTGCTCCCTAGAAATTCCTGCCTATCAGCTGGCCTGAGTGTCGCACAGATGGTTTATGCTCAGCTACTAATCGAGCACTTTAGGATAGCATGCTGGACCACAAGGTCAATTTGAACTGCAAGTTCGTCAGTTCAAACCCACCATCTGCTCCTCAGAAACCCTGTACAGGGTCGCTATGAGTCGGAACCAACTCAGTGGCACTTAACAACAACAATGACAACTAACCATAAGATTGGTGATTTGAATACAACCATTGACGCCTAAAAGATAAGCCTGGCTCTCTGCTCCCGTAAAGATTACTCCAAGAAAACCCTGAGGAGAAATTCTCTGCTTTAGTACATGGGGTTGCCATGTGTTGGGTTTGATACGATGGCACAAGATTTGTGGAAGTTTTTGCTGCTTTTAACTGGCCTCACACAGAACTCATCATGCATATGGAAGGCAGGGTATGAACTGCCAGCTGTTAGAGTCTGCGTCAACCACCTAAAGGCATTTTCCTTTGCCTACAGGGTAAAGGGCACCCTCCTGAAACTGGCTTCCATTGTCTGAACTGATAGGGCCAGAGAGTAGAGGATGGTCCCCATTTTACCCTGTTGTGTTCCAATTCTTTCTTGTCCATCCAGTTCTGTAGCCAAACAGACTGAGTTGTTTGGGGGTTTGGGACCTCTGAACATCTGTTCATGCCATATTCTCTGCCTGGAATGTTTTCCCTTCTTATACCAAACTCTGATTCAAATACCACCTCTTCCTTCCAGTTCCCTCTTTGCCCTGAGCCACAATAATCTCATGCTTTCTGAATTCCCATGGCCCTTATCTCCTAGTTTCTTAGGACCTTATTCATGTCTGCTCACTATTCTTGTCAGTTCTGTATCTGCCTTGTCTCATCTTCCCTACCATCCAGGAGGTCCTAAGGACGCAACTGTGCCTATCTATTCTGTAGCCTTTGCAGCCATTCCTCCGGGTCTTCTAAACAGTCTAAGGCTGTGTGTGTGAGGTGACAGTGGGTAGAAGAGATGCCTGTGACTTTGCCAACGTCATTGGCTGTTGGAACAACCTGAGTAACCATGCAGAGGCTGGATGGGACACTCTGCTGCTGAGGGGAATGAGGATCTGCCTACAAGTGAAGATGGGATGACAGGAGACCATGGAGCATGGTCCTCAGCATTCTGCAGCATCGTCATTTCCTCCTCATCTTGGGAATATGTTATTGCTGTCAGGTGCCATCAAGTCAGCACCGACTCATAACGACCTTATGCACAGCAGAACGAAACCCTGCCCGATCCTGGGCCAATCTCACTACTGTTGCCTTGCTTGAGTCCATCGATGCTGCCACTTGGCCAATCCATCTCATTGGGGGTCTTCCTCTTTTTCTCTGACCCTCCACCTCACCAAACATGATATCCTTCTC
>NW_006408628.1:9774482-9779931 GCF_000296735.1 Chrysochloris asiatica
CAATCCTGATGCCATGTTTTTCTTCATATAACCCAGCTTCTTGGATTATTTGCTCAGCATACAGGTTGAATAAGTATGGTGAAAGAATACAACTCTGTCGCACACCTTTCTTAATTTTAAACCATTCAGTGTTCCCATGTTCTGTTCGAACGACTTTTTCTTGGTCCATGTACAGATCCCCTCATGAGCACAATTAAGTGTTCTGGAATCCTCATACTTTGCAATGTTGTCCATAGCTAGTCATGATCCACACAATCGAAACCCTTTGCATAGTCAGTAAAGCACAGGTAAACATCTTTGTGATATTCTCTGCTTTCAGCCAATGTGGGAATATGTTAGAAAGGTGCATTCTTGGTCCAAGCTCAGGCCTACTGGATCAGAAAGTCTGGGAGTGGGACCCAGAAGCCCTGTGTTAACAAGTCCTCCAGGTGATTCTGATGCACACTATGGATGGAGAACCATGGCCAGAGAGTTGCAGACCTGGCTTAAGGTAAGCGTCCACAGTAAGAAAAGCACAAGGGTGTGGAGTCAGGCCTTCTAGGTTCAAACTCTTGCTCTAAAGTTTAATGGTCAATTAAGATGGGACTCAATGGTACAACTTCATTGGGTTCTCCTCTTCCCATGAGGATCAACAGTGGTCCGTAAACTTCTGTGTGCATAAAACTCACCTAGGATACCTTTTTAATGCTGTTTCCCAGCCCCCATTTCAGAAGATCTAATTCTAAGGTCAAAGTAAGGCTCAAGAACGGTTATTTAAAATAGGCTCCCAGGTGGTCCTGATGTGGGGGATTCAGGGACCAATTGGAGAGCCCTTGCTATGAAGCGGTTTGTCTGGCATGGTGGCTACTGTAATATCTATCATGAGAACACCTCAAAGGATGCTCTGAATCGCACTGCTGGAGTCACTGGTTTGAACATGGAGTCCAACTGTGGGCTTTGTCAGAGTTTTGAATTGGTTCAAAATGGTTCAGTCATGGCCGACAGAAGCAAGAATGTACACGTTGCAGAACAATCAAATCTCGGCAGACTGTGACTCGAGAAAGCTTCAGAAACTCTCTACAGAGTTGCTGTGATTCGGAACCGACGCAATGGCACTTAACAAGAACAATAAAAATAAGGAAACAGGTAGAAGTGATGATGCTTTGAATATGTGTCAGTCCATCTCTGAGTGGACAGCACTGTTTGTTTCCAGCTTGGGTCAAAATCTGCTAGAGATTTGGTTGCCCTGTACCACTCTGCTGCCCTTGTTTATGTCACCTATGGTTGAGCCGTTTTGAACCAGTTGGAAGCCCTGCTAGTTTATTAAGTGAGTTTGACCTGAGAACATAAAAGGGCTAGACCTATTGCTGTTGACTCAATCCTGACTCATAGCAGTCTACTCCATAGAGTTATTAATAGCTGGTTTGTCAGAAGTAGATAGCCAGGTCTTTCTTCTGAGGTATCTCTCGGTGGATTTGAACCACCAAGCTTTTGGTTAGCAGATATGGGAGTGGGAGTAAGTGTGAGCGGACCATACTTACATGGTGACTTGGTTGGGGGCTAGTTGTGTATGTTGTGCATGTTAGGTTTGGGGAACTGGTGTAATTATGTTTCCCACGGTGAAAACTTAAAGGGGGCGGGGTGGACAGTAGAACCTGATGTGGAACCCAGCGATGGAGGTCGTAAGGCACCCTCCTTGGCCTTGGGGGAACTGGACATGTGTGTTGGGGGCACAGGGGTCCTGAGGCTCCTTCTTGCCTGGCAGCTCTAACAATCCTCTTTGAGGGGCTTGGCGGTCATGGTGACTGGATGCCCCCAGGGTGCTGTTCCCCTTAACCACCACCAGGAGTCTCCATAAACACCCTGCAACTTTGCCAAGCCTCTTGAACCTCTGCTCTGCACTCCCTCCCTGACCAGTGAACCTTCTCAGCACTGTCCAACCAGAGGTGACCCTGGAGCAGGACTCTAGGCTCTAGCAGGGGCAGGGAGGGCACCCACCTCCAGGGACTAATCTGTGCCCTCAGAGTCAGCTGGGCGCCCAACTCCAAGCAGATGCTCACAAAGTCCCTTTCTAAAACCCTCACCCCCACCACATCAAGATAGACAGTGGACCCTCCTCCGCTGCTTGGCCCCACCCCTTTGTCTTCACTGGCAAAGCTGGAAACACAGGTCAGAGCTTGGGAATGTGGCCCTGGCGGGTGGAGGTGATAGGAGGAGGGAGAAGGACATATATGGGCCACCTCCCCTTCTCTCTTGCTCTAAGTCCATGCCCCTTCCCTAACCCAAATCTGAATAGTCTTTGGGGGGAGCAGCACCCTCTCCTGACTGTTGGCTCTGGTTGGGATTGATAGAAAGACAAATTGCCAACAGGTGTGCTTGTAAGAAGGTTGGGTGCAGGCTCAGTGCCTTGGGGTGGCTGCTGGCCAACAGTGACCAGGGCAGGAATAGAGAGGCCGAGATAGGAGCCTGGACCGTGACTATGTGGACCACCTTTACTGAAGGAGGTAACTCTGAAACGGAGGCTAAGGATCCTGAGAGATCTCTAACTACCCTCAGTCCTGGAGAACACAGGACTTCAAGTCTGCCATCAAGTTGATGCCAACTCACAATGACGCTATAGAACAGAGCAGGAAGTGCCCCATAGTCCTTCTGAGGCTGAAAGTCTTCACAGGAACAGACAGCCTGGCCTTCCTCCCATGCAGCAGCTGGCCGCCCAGCACTTAACCCATTGTGTCACCAGGGTTTTTTTTGGCATGGCTTAACTGTGGACAATTGAAGACTCAGCTCATTCCCAGGTCAGGGATATTGGTATTTGGTTAATGCAAGGGGTATCAGAGGAGACTTTTGTACTGTTACCTCCCTTGGGGGCATATGTTGAAATTAACCGACTGAGGCAAGCGTCTTCAGGGCCTCAATGTCACCCCCATCTTCTCCTGGGGACCATCAAGGGGTTTGCTCTTATCAGGGTCCAGAGCTGTAAGGAGAGAAAAGACAGACCCAGCATCTTGGGACTGAGGGTGGCTAAATACAGCCGACTGCCCCTGCCCCTCCCTGCTCCTCCCCTCCTGTGGTCTGAACAGCACTACCTTCCCGCCAGCTGCCTGCCACCCAGCAACTCCTCCTCCCCCTCCTCAGGCTCCTGCCCCTCCCCCAGGCCCCCATGGTGTGGAATCTCAGCAGGGTCAGCCTAGTAGCAGGACTAGGGCTGGGCAGGCAGGCTCCTGTCCCCGGGGAGCCAGGACGGGGTGGGCAGGCAACTGGAGGGCCTGGCGCCAGGGAAGAGCCTTCAGGACAGGCCAAGGCTGGGGTTCAGGAGCAGTGTCTCAGGGTGAGTTGGGGTACCACCCTGCCGGTGCTGGACCACAAGGACTTGAGGTGGGGGAACCAAGAAGAGGGACCTGGGGGCTGTGGCAGATTCATGTCTGTATTTGGCAGTTGGAGGGGAGCCAGCTCCATAAGCCTGGGCCCCAGGCCAGTTTTAGGGGAGGGCGTCGGGGCCCTGGGGATACCCCTCCTTCCAGGGCGGACACTGGTGCCCCCCTCCTTATGCCCAGGCTGAGCCGTCCTTCTCTGTGGATGGCTCAAGCTCTGCTGTCCCATCCCCTGAGAGTTTGGGGGTCTGTGGTCCAAGACTGGGGCCAACAGGTGCCCCTGGGGTATCTGGGCCAGGAAGCTGAGAAGGGAGAGGGGGCAGGGCAGGCTGGACAGTGCCACCTCATTGGTCTTGGCACTGCAGTCAGAATGAGGCTCATGTGAGGTGCGTGTGCCTCCGTACCAGGCCCAGCTCACCCAAGAAATGAGTGTCCTGGCTGTGCCACTGTGGGGTCCCAGAGACCTGAGCCACCTGCCTTGAGAGCTTGTAGTTGACAGTGGGTGGCTGCTCTGTTCCAGTGAAATTCCCTGTCTCCCACAGGCCAAGGAGTGGCCCCACCCAGAAGGGTTAATGCGGGGAGAATTGTTGAGGAAGCTCAGGAAGCAGGGTCACACAGCAAGTGAACGGGGAGCCCGTGAGGTGGACACTGAGCAGGCCTCTGTGACACCCCAATCAATCTAGCTTTCTCAGTCCTTTGGTCCCCCCACTCTGACATCTCTCTCTAAGCCACCATCTCTCCTGCAGGTGGGTCCTCATCCCCTCTCAGCAGCCCCATCACCTCTGACGAGGAGTACCTAAGCCCCCCTGAGGAGTTCCCGGAGCCTGGGGAGACCTGGCCCCCCACCCCTACCATGAAGCTCAGTCCCAGCCAGAACCACCGCTCCTCTGACACTGGCTCCAAGGCGCCCCCCACCTTCAAGGTCAGACCCCTGGGAACCCCCATACCTTTGTGTCCCCCGTAGTTCATGAGACTCAGGGACTTTGCCCTTTAACCCTTCTTTCCCCAAGCTTGCCCCAGCCAGACTGTGGGTATGAAAGAGTCTCAGATCTCCCAACCCCCATGGAGCCAGAGGCTGTTCCCTGCTGTCTCCCTGACACTTTGGGGTCATCCGCCTCAGGTCTCACTCATGGACCAGTCAGTGAGAGAAGGCCAGGATGTCACCATGAGTATCCGAGTACAGGGGGATCCCAAGCCCGTGGTATCCTGGTGAGTATGCTCCCCCCTAACAGCCCCCCACATTCCACCCCCAATCCTGGTTTTGGGTGGGAGTGACTGATGGGAGGATGTAGACCCTTGTGTACTTCTCTAAGGCCACCCTAAATGCATAGTGCCCTCTCCCCAGCTCAACCTGAGGTTCAAGGCCCATTTAGCATATTCCCTTCTGGGGAGGGGGTTTGGGTGCCAAGTGGCACATCTCTGTTCACTTGAGATGAATTACCAGGAATATAATCACTCCTCGAGCAGGTGCCCACCCCTGTACCCATCACTGGATGACAGAAGGATGACTTGAGGTCGCCCTGTGCCCAGTCTGGCATAATAACAATTTGGCTTTGAGCTGCCAGAAACCCAGCATTAAACCAGTGCCTCAGCTCTAGGGCCTGGGCCATCTTAGGGGCCGGAACATCCACTAATTAGCTCACTTATTTTTTATTGGTTTAGGTTCTATTTTTTACTTTTGGTTTATTGTCTTCTGGTCAATGTGATTTCCTTTCTTTTTTTTGTTAACCGTTGTAAGCTATTTCATAGAGTCCTGGTGTGGCCCTGTCGGATGAGCACTGGACTGCTCACCGCAAGGTTGGCAGATCAAACCCACCAGCCACTTCTTGAAGCCCCTATTCAGGGTCACTTTGAGTCAGAACAGACTCGACGGCATTTACACAACAACAAAGTTAATCCATATCCCTTTTGAAAGAGATATGTAATAAGTTATAAGTAAAGACAGGGAAATTTCTCAAAGTGAAGTGGGGTCCCCAGAGGAAGCGGTCCCGGTGATCTGGAGGCTCCTGGGGAGATGGCAGAGTCAGGTGACACTTTAGCCCTGTCATGCAGAGATGCTGGCAGTCAGGGTGGGAGACACTTGAGGAGGGGTGCGGGGG
>NW_006408628.1:9780031-9805822 GCF_000296735.1 Chrysochloris asiatica
GGGGGGGGGAGTGGAAGGGCACTGGATGAGGAGGGAAGGCCTGCTTGATTCAGGAGCTTTACTCCCCTGCAGGCCAGGTGTTGGGCCAGGTCATGAACTCTTGCCCCTCTGGCAGGCTGAGAAACCGGCAGCCTGTGCGCCCAGACCAGCGGCGCTTTGCTGAGGAGGCAGAGGATGGGCTGTGCCGGCTCCGGATCCTGGCAGCTGAGCGGGGTGACGCTGGCTTCTACACTTGCAAAGCAGTCAATGAATACGGAGCGCGGCAGTGCGAAGCCCGCCTGGAGGTCCGAGGTACGTCCCTCACACTTGGTGCAGCCCCACCCTGGCCCTACGGCCAAATCTCACCACCTCAAGAGGATGCCAATTTGAAAGGGTGTTAGAGGTCCTCAAGTCCAGCTCCTTCTATTATAGTCAGGCAAACAGAGGACCAGAGAGTGGAAGTGACTTGCCCAAGGCCACACAACAAATAGTCCTGTGTATTCAGTACTGACACGACCTCTATCCACCTGATCATGCTCACCCCAGGCATCAACTCGAGACCCTGCTCCCTGCTGCCACCATCCTGCCCGCCGCATGCTCTTCTAAGTTTTGTTACCTGCTCTCCCCCAGCGTCTCCTCTTCCCATCCCTTCCCCACCCATTGCTGTGCAGAAACTTAATGGTTTGCGGGGGTAGCAGTGGGGGAGAGAGTCTGTGGTGACTGGACCCGTTCGGAGTGGCTTTTGGGGTAACTTGGGCATGGTGCATCTCAGGGGCTCCAGGATTGTCAGGGTGAGCAGAGCCATGAACCCTGAATCAGGGTACAAGAAGGATGGGGGCCTCTTGGGTAGCAGGATGATGGTACTGAGCAGGCTGCCCCGTGCCCACCCCAGCCAGTGGATTCTTCTCTCCGGGGTGCGGCTGGTTACCTGGCTTTTCTCTTCACTTTCCCTGTGGAAGTCTCAGCACCTTGTCCATCCCTACCTCCCTCAGTCACCTCAGTCCCTTCAAGCCTGTCCAGGGCCAGCTCTGAGAGCTGCCCAATATAATATCCCAGGAACCTGCCGAGCCCTAATACTCTAGTCCTGCCTTCTAGGCCCCACCAAAACCCAGTGGCATCTGTTCCTTTGACCTTCCCGCCCTCAGCCCCCGCCCTGGGCCTGCTGCCCATGTGATGTTTCTCAGTGTTAACCCTTGTCTCTGTTCTTTTCTCGCTTTGTGATGTCGTCTGACATCCCCAGACTTTGGGGTGCTCCTGATGCCTATGCATCCCTCTCCCCTGATACCCAGGAACTCCAGAGACTCAGTCTCTGGCTGACACCCCCCCATAGGGCTGATCTGGGGGGATGAAGGTGACAATGCCACCTGGCAGTTTGAGGCAGCTCTGGTCCAAGGGCCCTAGCCAGGTCTGCGTGCCTGTGCGTGTGTACGTGTGCTGCACTAACCTGCTGCTTGCTGACTGAGGTTTTTGTCTGTACACAGGCGAGTGAGCTCAGGGGGCCGCCTGCGCTCCCCCCGCTACCCTCCGAGCCGCGCCCCTGTCTCAGGCACCTCGGACCTCGCTGTGTTTCACTGCCTCCTGCCCACAGACCCAGCCGGCCCGCCGGCCCGGACCCCAGTCCAGCCACCCCCAGCCCCAACTCCACAAAGCTCCTGGGATAGCCCATGGGCCCCCATGGACCCACCCTCCCCAAGTGGACAGATGGCTGGGCAGGCCAGGAAGCCCCCAGATGGACTGAGTGCTGGGAAGGGGCAGCCACGAGGGGTATCAAGAGCCCCCTAAGCCCCTCCCCCCCAGGGTAGCATCTAGCGAGCGCATGTGCTACCGCTGCTGTAGGCCACTGTCTGTCTATCCATTTGTCTGTCTGTGCGTCTGTGGCAGTTAGGAAAGGATGTCTCAGAGGCAGCCCACAAAGATGTGGGGTACAGATACAGGGCCTGGAGGGACCCAGTGGGGAGAGGCTCACAGGGAGAGGGGCAGGGCACTGACCATTCCAGAAATGGCTTTCCAGGCACAGAACACTTTCTAGTCTGTAAGAGACCAAAAGCCAGAGGCCCTGGAGCCCTGGGTTGCTAGGAGGCTTGGCCCAGCCCTGGCCCATCATCCTCCTGGCTCCCTCTTCACTGTCAGGGCTGGGGAGGGGGGGCGTCTGTCTGGAGATGAGAACGCAGCCAGACTTGGCACGTGGGGAGTGGAAGAACTGCTGGAGTGGTTATGGGGATATTTGGAAACCCCTATTTCTTAGCTCAAATAAAGTCCAGTTCGTATCCAGCTGGTGTACTGTGTATTTGCCCCTCACCCCACCCCCGCCGCCGCCTGCTGCTGCCGCCGCCTGCCATTTCTGCCACCTTGTGGTCCCCTAGGGTTCTTGCTCCCTTGATTCGCCCTCACCTCCCAAGAGTTTACTCCCCTCCCCAGGCCAGTGAAGCCAGGCCTGGGAGCCCCTTTCTGTCCTGGCCCTCTGGGCAGGCTCTCCCTGTCTCCAGGGGAACAAAATGCATCTCTCTCTCTGTCTGTCTCCCTGTGTGTGCGTGTGTGTATCTCCCTTACCCTGTGTGTCTCTGCTCTGTGCGTGCCTCCCATGGCCCTTCTCCCCCCAGCACACCCTGAAAGCCGGTCCCTGGCCGTGCTGGCTCCCCTGCAGGATGTGGACGTGGGGGCCGGGGAGATGGCACTGTTTGAGTGCCTGGTGGCGGGCCCTGCAGACGTGGAGGTGGACTGGCTGTGCCGAGGCCGCCTGCTGCAGCCTGCACTGCTCAAATGCAAGATGCATTTCGATGGTCGGAAATGCAAGCTACTGCTCACCTCCGTGCACGAGGACGACAGCGGGGTCTACACCTGCAAACTCAGTACAGCCAAAGGTAACCACCCGCTCAAGCTGCCAAAGAGAGAGGAGCTGGGTGCAGAACAGCATCAGGACCCCATCTTCTAAGGCAAATGCAGTTGTGGGGAGATGGTGCAGTCCAGCCATCTTGTGGGGTATGTGAGGATAAGATCAGTTAGTACATGGAAATCATGGAGTCCTGAGTGGCACAATACTTAAGCGCTCAACTACTAGCCAAAAGTTTGGTGGTTAAGACCCACCCAGAGGCACCTTTGGAAACAAAGTCTGACAATCGACTTCGGAAAGGTCACAGCTTTGAAAACTCTATGAACCAGTTCTGACCTGCACCCATGAGGTCACCATGACTTGGAATCCCCTCAGTGCCAACTAACAAACAGGGAAAGTACCTTGAGTCATATGTGGTACAAAATAAGTTCTGTCTCGGCGGAAGCTATCCTTACTCTCAGGGGCACATCTGAAGAGGTGGAGGAAACAAAACTGGACCTGAGATCAAGGTCTTGCCCTGTCATCTACAAGCCATGTGGCTTGGGAGAAGTCGTTCTGTTTCTCTGAGCTGTAACCTATTTATCTCACTGGGATCATTATCCTTACCTTATAGGGTAACCGGCAGCTGTAATGAGTATGTAAAGAACACAGCACAGCACCTGGCAAAGGGTGCTACCTAATCCAAGTCAGCCATTATCATTATTAATAGCATCACTGACCTCCTGGTTGTCCTCGTTAAGAACAGAGATAACAACACCTGTCTCCCAGGTTGTGGGATGAGCACAGGAGATTTTTAGCAGGGTCGTGGAGTTGAGCAAAGGCACTTGTGCTGTGAGCAGAGCCCTCTGGAGTGCAGGATGACAGGAAAGAGGTGTGGGGGACCAATGGATCTGGCTTCTGGAAGCCTCTCTCAGACCTGGGCTGGACTTCATCCTGGGTGGACAAGGGGAGGTGAAGAGGGAGGAGCAGGGGCCAGGCCCAGGGCTCTATCCATCTCCCTGCCTGCTGTGGCAGCTTGCACCTGGCCGCAAAGACCTAGTCCCTGCCCACTACCATGTTGACCAGGCTCAGCTCCCGGCCCACCTTCCTCCCCTGTCCAACCTTAGGACAGACAGGTCTGTGGGTTGGGGTACCTGGGTCCCCTTGGCCTTCCCCACTCAAGCACCAACCCCTTCCTCCACCCCAGATGAACTGACGTGCAGTGCCCGGCTGACAGTTCGGCCCTCGCTGGCACCCCTGTTCACGCGGCTACTAGAGGACGTGGAAGTGCTAGAGGGCCGCGCAGCCCACTTTGACTGCAAGATCAGTGGCACCCCGCCTCCCTCTGTCTCCTGGACTCACTTTGGTATGGTACCCCACAGATGTTGGGGGACCCGAGGGCCTCTTGGCTGTCCTGCTTCTTATCCCAATCTCCCTGATACCCAGGCCGGCCCGTGGAGGAGAGTGAGAACCTTCGGCTACGGCAGGACGGGGGTCTGCACTGTCTGCACATCACCCACGTGGGCAGTGAAGATGAGGGACTCTATGAGGTCAGCGCTACCAACACCCACGGCCAGGCCCACTGTTCAGCCCAGCTCTATGTGGAGGAGCCGCGGACAGCCGCCTCAGGCCCCAGGTACTGCTGGGACTGACTCTGAAGGGCCCGACCTGGGGCGGGAGCTGCAGACCCCGCCTCTAAGCATGTGGCTCTTGCAGCTCGAAGCTGGAGAAGATGCCCTCCATCCCTGAGGAGCCAGAGCAGGGCGAGTTGGAGCGGCTGTCCATGCCTGATTTCCTGCGGCCACTGCAGGACCTGGAGGTGGGATTGGCCAAGGAGGCCCTCCTAGAGTGCCAGGTGACTGGCCTGCCCTACCCCACCATCAGCTGGTTCCACAATGGTCACCGCATCCAGAGCAGTGAGGACCGGCGCATGATGCAGTGTACGTGCCGTGAGGGCCGTCTCCTCTCACAGGTCAGGGGTGGGGCACTTGGAGTCAGGGACCCCCCAGGAGTTGAGGTCACCACTTCCTTCCTCAAGCTGCCATAGCTCCAGTCTGCGGAGGCCAGTTACAGCCTGGGCCTGCGTGGCCCCCTTCATACGATAGACAGGCAGTACAGCTTGCGGCGGACCCACAGCAGGACTATGAGCAAGTTCCAGAAGCTCTCTGGGCCTCCATTTTCCCATCTACTACAGTAGGGTTGTTACGACAATCAGATCAGTTAATACAAGAGCTCGTTATTTATTACTGGTATCGTTGTTGATGTTGTTGCTACTATTATCCTCACTGCTGATAAAATAGTGCTCCATCTTTGGACAGGCCAGTGTGGAAGTGTGATTGGTCTAGAGTTGTTCTTGTTAGGTGCCGTCAAGTCAGCTCTGACTCAGGGTGACCTGATGTGTAACAGATAGACATCCTGCCCTGCCGGTAGCATCTTCATGGCCATTAGTCTGTTCCAGTTCATGATTGTAGCCACCAAGTATTTTGAGCACCTTCTAGCCCGGGGTTCATCTGTCAGCACTGTATCCTATATCCAAGAAGATTTTGCCCAGGATTGTTGCTGTTAGTGCCGCCGAGTCAGTTGCAACTCACAGTGACCCTGTACAGGGTTTCCAAGACTTGAAATCTTTGCAGGAGCAGAAGGCCTCATGCTTCTCCTGTGGAGTGGCTGGTGAGCTTGAACCGCCAACCTTGTGGTTCACAGTCTACTGTTTATTCTATGCCCAGGGTTGATAAATAACAAATCTAGAAGAAGAGAATATGTTGGGGATGTGTCCTCTCAGCCTGGGGTGTTTCTCTATGGGAGCATCTCAGATCCATTCCTGAAGGAAATGGAGTCTTGAGGGAAAGGGTTTACCTATCTCCCCCCCCCACCATACGACAGTGCCCACCTGGTGACCCTTGTACCCACTGCTTGGCCTCATGCAGTTGCAGCATGGCAAAGCCTCACCTTTGCTGCAGGCTTTCCAAGTGGCACACCCTGAGAGCTATAAGAGCTGCTCAGCCTACTCTGCATAGACCTGTACGATGAAGAAACTGAGGCTTAAAGGTGTACACAGTCTTGCCCAAAGGCAAGCAGAACTGGCTGACTGGCGGCCATGAGTTTCCCAGGACTTCCTCTGTCTCCATACCCCATTCTCCACATCCCACCTCCAATGCCACCCCCACAGCCTGACCTTTCCCCTCCACCTCAAGCCTCCCTGTCTCCTCATCTGCTCTGAGGCCTCTGGTGGGGGTCGGAGCTGGTGCGTCTCTGCTTTTCACAGTATCTGGGGTCAGTGGCAGCATGTGGCCTCTTTTCCTTTAAATAGTGTCAGCTGAGATAAATGAAGGGGTAGCTGTACTGTGTAGAGATCACTGTGAAAGGAGGGGAACCGGGGGACAACTCTTGACAAGGAAGAGGACAGTGCCAGCCCCTTTCCCTTCATCATGTCCCTGCCAGAGACTGTGTGTTGTCATCGCTCAGGATGCACTATGCAAGGGAGAGCTTTGGATCAGATGGAACCGTGTAGAAACCATAGTAACGTTATTTATCAGCTCTGTGACCTTGGACAAGTCAGTTAACGTCTCTGGCCTCGTTGGTAAATGGGGATCATTTTGCAGGGTGATTATAAGGATTAACCCACTGCCAGTGAGTCAATTCTGACTCAGTAGCGAACCTATAGGACAGAGTAGAGACTGTTCTTTAGTAAGGTCTCCAAGACAAAATCTTTACAGAAGCAGATAACCTCATTGTTCTCTGGTAGAGTGTCTGGTATGTTTGAACCACTGACTTCGTGGTTAACAGCCCAACACCTAACCCACAGAACCACCAGGGCTCCTTTTGTAAGGACTGGGGGTCAGGATGTGTGTGTGTAAAAGAAATGCATTTCAATTATCTGGCATAAGCCAGGAAGATAGCAAGAAGTTAAGGGCTGATGGCGCTGCAGGACAATGCGCTGGACTGCAAGGTCAGTTTGAACTTAAAGCTTAGCCATTCAAACCTACCAGCCGCTCCTTGGAAACCTTATACAGGTCTGCTATCAATCAGAACCAACTTGACAACACTTAGTAACAACAACAAAGAACAAACAAATAAAATTTGTAACATGTATTTAGTACTTAGTTCATGCAAGGCATCTGGTTGCTGGGCCTGGTGTGGCAAGCCAGTTATAACAAAGCCAGCCCTGTCTTTAAGGAGCTTACAGGTCATCTCAGAAGCTGTGACATGTACAGTTAGACAAAGGGTCCACCCAAGCAGCCTGGGCCTGGCGAAGGCACAGGCAACTCAGACTGGAGGTCCCAGGGAAGGAGTGAAGAAGAGGCTGGGGACATGCCAGGGGAGCTGGCTGGCTGTGTGCCGTGGAGTCGGTTCTGACTCATAGTGACCCTGTACAGGGTTTCCGAGGCTGTAAATCTTTACAGGAGCAGAATGCCTCATCTTTGTCCTGCAGAACAGCTTGTAGTTTCGAACTGCTGACCTTGCAGTTCACAGCCCGACTCGTAACCACTACGCTACCAGAGCTCCTACCCCAGGGTAGGCACTTATTTTAATTAAGTCTTACAGGCGAAGGAGGAATCCTGGTGTGGTGCTGTGGGCTAATGCATCAGACTACAGAGTCATTTGAACTGCAAGGTTGGTGGTTCAAACCCACCAGCTGCTCCTTGGAAAGCCTATACAGGGTCACTACAGGTCGGATTCTACTCAGCAGCACTTAACAGCAATAGCGCATAGGTGAAGGAGACCTTAAGTAAGAAGAGAATGTTCCAAAAGGGAGGAATTTTGTGAGCAAAGACCTGGAGGTGAAACTCACCTAGCTTGTCAAAGAGCTGAGGTAGTGTCAGAGTCCAAAAATTGGGGGCGTGGAGGGGGGCGTAGAGCAGGTAGCAGGAGATGTGGCGAGAAGGAAGTTTGAGGTAAGAGCTTCGATGTCCCCTTGCCTGCTCTGTTGTCCTTGGTTGCCACTGAGTCAGCGCTGACTCATGGTGACTCTTAGGTGTTTAGAATGAACTCTTGTCTGGTCCTGTGTTGTCGTCATGATCCTGGGGAGATGTGAGTCCGCTGCTTTAGCTCCTGTGTCAGTCCATCTCAGTGAGGATCTCCCAATTTGTGTTGACCCTCAACTTTTCCAAGCCTCAGGCCCTGTTCTACAAAGCTTCTCTCCTGACGACATGTTCAGAGTAAGCGAGCACAAGTCTCGCCATCCTCATGTCTTAAGGCGTCTTCTGGGTGTTTCGTCTGAGACAGATTTGTTCATCGAGATCTAGCTTTGACAGAGTATAGACCACACTGGCAGGGCGGGACCGTCCTAGGGCTCTGGTTGAAGACAGGATGGGTGGGGCAGTAGGCATGGGGCAGGGAGGACTTAGGGAGGTGGCCTGAGGAATAAAGCCTCATCAGAGCTTTGCTTTGACATGGAGGCTGTGACCCCAGAGATGGGGGGAGATGAGAGGACAGTGGACAAGGGTAGGAACCTACAGAGGGTGGGCCAGTGGTGAAGGAAGATGGTAAGTTGCTGGACATGAAGAGCTGGAGGGACAAGCAGATGGTGCCACCAGAGGGGCTGCAGAATGCCTACTCCTAGGGTTCGCTGCACTGTGGACAGACGCTTGTCACTGCCCACCCCACCCTTTTCCCCTTACCTTACCCCTGCCCTGGATGGGGGAAAGGGGCCAGGCCTGGGGTGGCCCACCCCTCCAAATACCCCCCTCTAGCTCAGGCTCAGTGTCACTGTCCCTGCCCCACCAGACAGGGATGTACATCGCTTGGTGTTCCCTGCCGTGGGGCCTCAGCATGCCGGTGTCTACAAAAGCGTCATCGCCAACAAGCTGGGCAAAGCTGCCTGCTACGCCCACCTCTATGTCACAGGTAAGATGATAGCTGGTCAGCTGTGTCCACAGACCCCGCCAAGGGTGGGAAAGGCCCCCAGAGCTGAGTGTGGGCAGAGCCTGCACTTCATCTCCACTCCCCTCTGAAGAAAAAGTAAGCAGCGGTCCCCTGGGGAGCCAGCTGGCCTTACCCTGTGGCTGGGTCCCTGGGGATGGCAATCCTGCGTGACCTCTGGGTTCTAAAGAACCCAGTGAATTTTCAACCTGCGGCTTTCAGATGTGGTTCCAGGTCCTCCAGATGGGGCCCCACAGGTGGTGGCTGTGACTGGGAGGATGATCACGCTCACATGGAACCCCCCCAGGAGTTTGGACATGGCTATCGGTGGGTCAGGACCACTAAAGCTGTGGGGTAGGGATGGGGCTGGGAATGAGGCAGGCTCAGGCAGTGGCAGGGGGGCAGGACAAGACCCGGGAAGGTGTGGGCTGGGGCTAAGTGAATGGAGTGCTGAAAGCATGACCAGAGGTCACTTTGACCCATCTTCTCTCCACGGTAGGTGCTCTAAGGGACTGGGTGCCTGGTCAGGTCCTGGGGATGCCTTTGCTCTTCCTGTTCTGTGCCTCAATTTCTCTACCCAAGGGAGCTATTTGCCATGCCTATAACTGACCCCCATTCCTGGTGTCTTGTATCCCAAGCCTGGCCAGGCTTGTGGTTGAGGAAGAGCAGGCAAGGAGCAACAGGAAAAACTGAGGCAGGTCCCTAATAGATGGAAGAGGTCCAGGAATCCAGGCCAGCAGAATTGGGAATTGGGGTGCCACCCCATCTATGTCGGCCTCTAGCAGCCTCCTCTCCCTAGCAGACCCCGACTCCCTGACATACACGGTGCAGCACCAGATACTGGGCTCGGACCAATGGACAGTGCTGGCCACGGGGCTGCGGGAGCCTGGGTGGGCAGCCACGGGACTGCGTAAAGGGACCCAGCACATCTTCCGAGTCCTCAGCAGCAGCGGCAAGAGCAGCGGCAAACCTTCACCCCCTTCTGAGCCTGCGCAGCTTTTGGAGCGTGGTGAGCCTGGGCCATCCTGTGGGCAGGGAGTTGGCCCAGGCTGTGACTAGACGAAGGCAGCTGGGTGGGATCCCGACCTACCAGTGGGTTTCCTTGTCACTCTTGAAAAGCAGATTGTCTCACTTGGCAAAGCTGAGGCTCTGGGTTCTAGTCCCAGCTCTGCTGCTTCCTGGCTGTGTGCCCTAGACACATTTCTAAACCTCTCTGAGCCTCAGTGTCAGTGGTTGGGAGCTAGGGACCTGCATCCAGTCCAACAAGAGCCTGAGCTCTCCTCCTCGCAGGCCCAACCCTGGAAGAGGCCCCTGCAGTGCTGGACAAGCCGGATGTTGTCTATGTGGTGGAGGGGCAGCCCATCAGCGTCACCGTCACCTTCAGCCATGTGGAGGCCCAGGTCGTCTGGAGGAGGTGAGCCCCGCAATGTGTGCGCTGCTGCCTGCAGTGACAACCCAGCCTCAGCTAGCTGGATCCTGGGTGATCTCCCTCTTACCTGTCTGTCAGCCACCGTGGGGCCCTCCTGGAGGCACGGGCAGGTGTGTACGAGCTGAGCCAGCCGGATGATGATCAGTACTGTCTTCGGATCTGCCGGGTGAGCCGCCGGGACATAGGGCCCCTTACCTGCACGGCCCGCAACCGCCATGGCACGCAGGCCTGCTCCGTCAACCTGGAGCTGGCAGGTGGGTGAGGTGGGCCTTCTTTCCCCTTCCTCTGAGGGCCCCAACCCTCTCCTCACACCTCCAGTACACACCTCCCAGACCTATGTCCTCCCTTCCAGACATGTTTGTCTAGTGGTTTTAATCACACTAATGCTAGTGATGATACTGTATTGTTGATGTTAAGTACCATTGAGTCAGTTCCAATTCACAGTGACCCTGTGTAGAGTTTGAACCACCGACCTTTGGGTTAGCAGTTCAGTGCCGATCCCACAGAACCACACCAGGGCTCCAGCATGTCATTTAATATTGACATCAACTCTGTGAGGAGGAGCCAGTTTTTATTCCTATTTTACAGATGAGAGAACTGAGCACTAAGTTACTGGCCCAAGGTCATACAAGTTCATAAGTACAGGAGCTGGGATTCAAGTTCAGATGCCTGACTCCAAAGCCAGTGAGTTCTCTTAGCTCCTGTGTTAAACCCAGCAGGAAATCTCTCAAATACACAAAGCAGAAGGAGACCAAGCTGATTCCACAAATAAACAGATCAAAACCCAGCTCAGAGGATCCTGACTGCCCTTTTGCAGAAGGCTGCTTGACGGAACCTCCTGACCTTTTCATAACTTCTCCATTATTTTATACATGTAGTCTCCTAAACTACGGCATGGATTCAAGAGTAATTGTCTTGTTTTCCGTTATGTTAATTAACTCTAGACATATGTAACTGTCAATCAGAACTTCCGATCAGCATGAGCTAAACAGTGTTACCTGCTGAGTTGATATAATTCCAACCAAATGCAAAGAAGGTGACATTTAAGTTAGTGCATGCAATCTTATCATGGATAAATATATATCTTCTGGTGGTTTCTGTTTTGTTTTTTAACTGCTGGTATGCACTAGAAGCTTCCTTTGCTCTGATCTTCGTAGACACCCACCAAGCAGACTGGGGGCCAGAGTCCATAGAGACAGTACCCCTTCCTAGAGGGGAGGAGAGGCCTCTTGAACTTGGAAGAGAAACAGCAGTAGGGGATGTGAGGAGATGAGTGGAGTCACCACTGGCCCTGCTGTGGAGACAGTGGAATGGGGTGGAGGCCTGGGCTCCCTGTTCTGTGTCTTCCCCTTGCTTCTGTATTACAGACACCTCTGATGTGTCCTGCCCAGCTGTTACCTCTCTACCCCCTTGACAACACAACCTGCAGGACTCATCATTGAATTTGGGTAGCCTTGATCATCTAGCGAGTACTGGTGTAGTCACCTAGAGCCTTGTGGTTGGCCCAGCTGAGAAAGGGACTGAGACTCTCTCTTTCCACTGAGCAGTGCTAAGATAGATCTGGGGCTGGTACCTATACCCCCTTGCCCTCTGCCCCACCACCAAGACAGGACCAGTAGAATGGCCCCTTTCCTCCAGTGTTCCCCAGGAATCTGATGGGGCTCCACTCAGCCCCCAACTCCACCCACTGTGGCATCTCTCCCATCCCATGATGCTCCCCTTCCCATATAAAAGCAAGGTGCTTTGTGCTTGTGGTGAGCATACCCAGGGCCCTCTGCTCCCCACTCCAGTCATCCCCCCTATTTTGGAGTACCTGGAAGGAAATCATGACCTCCTCTGCAAAGTTCATGTGTGTTTGTATTCAGGCCCATCATGAGAATTAGAAGCTGCTTTACCAGGAAACAATATGACCATGTGCTATGTTTGAAGAATAAAATCATAGATGGCTGGGAGAAATGCAACTGAGCATCGGCATCTAGGATTTTGGTTAATACTTGAGGTTTACCTGTTTGTTCATCTTGCCGCCTCCCAGATGGTAGAAGGTCCCTTAAACATTTAAGTAAGATTCAAAGAGGAAAACCATAAGACAGAGACAGCCCATGCTGAGGACACAGACAGAGCCACCTCAGGGGGCAAGGATAGGCCCAACTAAGCCTGTGTGGGAGGGGACCACCCCCAGGGGGCAGCATTAAGCCAGTCTGAGCCCTGACTGATGCAGTGAGGTAAGCAGACACAGGAGGGCTGTACTGACTTGAGGAGAAGCAGTAAATCTAGATTTCTTTCATGCATGAAAATCTCCCTAATTTTAAAGCTGACAAATGAGCACTAGGGGTCATACTGAGCAAAGCAAGCCTGAGCCCTCTGCCTGAGGTTTTCTGAGATTTGGAGAACATCACGTTTGGATTTGTAGGATGAACGCCTGGTCCAAGCAAGGACTCTGTGTAGCAGAGCATAAGTTGGAAAGCCCCAGTGGTGGGGTGTGAGGAGGTAGGGTTCAGACAAAGCCAGTTGCTGAGTGAGTTTAGAGAGAGCTTGAGGCGGCAGGCCTTTGTAACACCTCCTTTCATCCACCCTGTCTGTCCCTGTGTGTTTCAGAGGCCCCAAGATTTGAGTCCATCATGGAGGACGTGGAGGTGGGAGCTGGGGAGACTGCTCGCTTGGCTGTGGTGGTTGAGGGGAAACCCCTGCCGGATGTCATGTGGTACAAGGTTAGGAGCTGGTGACTGGCTGACTGGGATGTTGAGGGCAGGGAATGAAGATCCCTTGGGGTAAAGATGTCTCTGGGAGACCCTCAGGGAACCTGGGCAGAGAGCAGAAAGGTGTTGACGTACAGTGGTTATGAGGAGGACGTAGAGGCAGGCCACTGATTGGAGGCTTCGGGGCTATTAATGAGGAATAGAGAGGAGCTGATCTGGACCCTAGGTGGAGACGAGGGTGGGCTTGGGGTAGGGAGGTTTTCGGCCCCAAGGACAGATGAGGCTGGGTATCCAGAGTGGAGGGAAAGCCAGGGTGCGGCTGAAGGTAACACCCAACTCCTCAGGACGAAGTGCTGCTGGCAGAAAGCAGCCACGTGAGCTTCGTGTATGAGGAGAACGAGTGCTCTCTGGTGGTCCTCTGTGCTGGGGCCCAGGACGGGGGTGTCTACACCTGCACTGCCCGCAACCTGGCTGGTGAGGTCTCCTGCAAGGCCGAGTTAGCTGTGTGTCCAGGTGAGCTGGTCTCCAGGGGAGAAAGGAAGATGCACCCCCTCCCCAGGAATTTGATGGAGCTCCATCCATCCAGCCCCTTACTTCGTGGCCACTGCATCTCCTCCTCCTCATCACACCTCCAGTCCTTTTCTTCTTCCATCTCCCCAGTCTGTCCCCACCTAACACCAGGCCATCTCTCCCCAGTTCCAACAGCAATGGAAGTGGAGGGGGCTGAGGAAGATGAAGAGCAGCGAGGAAGGAGACTCAGTGACTTCTATGATATTCACCAGGAGATCGGCAGGTGGGGATGGATGGGGGATGGATGTGGTGTCTGGGGCCTGGGGCTGAGGGATACAAGGGGATGAAGAGGCCACCTGTACTGACAGCTGAGCCCTGTCCCTGTCCCCCTCCTTGTGCCACCCAGGGGTGCCTTCTCCTACCTGCGCCGCGTGGTGGAGCGGAGCTCTGGCCTGGAGTTTGCGGCCAAGTTCATCCCCAGCCAGGCCAAACCAAAGGTGTCAGCAAGGCGAGAGGCCGGGCTTCTGGCTCGACTGCAGCATGACTGTGTCATCTACTTTCATGAAGCCTTTGAGAGGCGCCGAGGACTGGTCATTGTCACCGAGCTGTATCCTGCAATGGAGAAGGACTGGAGCAGAGGGGGAAACGTGCCCTGTTGGCCACATGCTTTAAAGTTTACAAAGTTGTCCTAGTTACAATTGCAAAGACCAGCATCTTCTAACTTTTGTTTTTCTGTTTTAGCTTGAACTTGTTTAGCACTGCCTATGTTTCTGGTAACATTCTGAGAGTTTTACTCTTTTGGTCATCTCCCTAAAACCCCAGGCCTGTTGCCATCTGGTTGATTCTGACTCAGGGTGACCCTGTGTATACAGAGTAGAACTTTGCTCCATGGGGTTCTCAAGCCCCTGACCTTTCAGAAGCAGATCACCAGGCCTTTCTTTCAAGGAGCCTGTGGTTCGGTTCTAACGAAACTTTGAGTTAGCAGTAGAGCACTTAGCTTCACTCAGGGACTCCCATATCTACACACTTCATGAATATTCTTATCCCCATTTTATAGATGATGAAACTGAGGTACAGAGAGGCTAAGTAAGTTGCCTGAGGTTACGCAGCTACAGTATTAAACAGTTACACTGTTTTTCCACCACAAAATGCAGTGCAGTGTGTCTCAACATGAAACAACCCAATGAGTATCAATATTTGACTTTATTTGGGCGGCACTTTTCATAAAAAAAGAAAAACAAACAGCTTTTATTCTTTCATAAGAGATATGATAAAAAAAAAAAAAAAAAACATGATGGCAAGCTTGTCCCCGTCAATAGCAGGGTGACGGTTTCCTGCACAGCAGCCTCCCAGTCCGCACTGCTCTGACCCACCCCTCAATATTCTGATTATGTGTCATTCAGCTTCTGAGCCATTCTCAAATAGAGTCAACAAGTTGCATCCACAGTCAACATAAGCCTGCTCTAATGTGACCCCTATAAAGACTTTATAAGGCTGCCAAGAGAGGAGGT
Source organism: Chrysochloris asiatica (assembly GCF_000296735.1). NCBI lineage: Eukaryota > Metazoa > Chordata > Mammalia > Afrosoricida > Chrysochloridae > Chrysochloris > Chrysochloris asiatica. Next base: position 9,794,828 of record NW_006408628.1, read on the forward strand.
ACAGTTTCCATTTTGCACCTGAGGGAACCGAGGCTCAGAGAGGTTAAGTGGTTTACCTTTAACCACTCTTGTTTAAAGTGTGTCCCACAGTGTGTCTGAGTCCAGCTCTGCCATCTCTCTGTCCAGATGACAGGAGGGAGGGGGAGGAAGTCTAGCTGGTATCAGATGGGAAGTCAGAACGCTCAGCACAGGAGTTGGGGACCACTGTCCCATGGCAGGTCACTGTTCTCCTTGATCCTGACATAGCTGCACAGAGGAGCTACTGGAGCGCATGGCCAGGAAACCCATCGTGTGTGAGTCTGAGGTGAGGGCCTTAGGGTTCGGGGACCAGGCTGGACCCCAGCCTTCACCCACCTGATCTCTGAGCACCACCGAGAGTGGGGGATTCTGGCATTGCCATCTGTGCCCAGAAGGGTGGGGATGGAGAGGCCCCCTTCCCAATTAGACCAGAACCCCATCTACCTGGGGCTTGCACTGTCTTTTGTAAACCTCAACCAACTCAGTCCAGCCTCAACTCTGCTGTTTTCTAGTTTTATTCAAATAAATATTCCCCAAACATTTCTTCCAGAAGGTGCCTCCACCTATTCATGTCCATTCGGTCACACTGTAGTCAGGTCATGTGGGGTTGCATAGGTTGTCTACTGCACAATTGTATTCCTTAACGCTGTAAGTGGGACTGCCCCAGACTTGTGCTGTGATAACCTGTAGCCCTGGGTCTCAACCCAGTGCCTATGTTTCAGTCCTTGCCACCAGGCATGGCATGGTATCTTGTCATGCCAACAGCTCTGTTGGTCACACCTATTAAAGGATTTCAGAAAGTTCGTGGAAATATTCCATTGTCTTTTCATTCAGTTTTCCATGAACTTTTTGAAACCCCCTTGTATCACTGCACTACCCTTATGGACTCTGGTCCCCATTTCCACAGATCCGGACCTACATGCGGCAGGTGCTCGAAGGAATCTGTTACCTACACCAGAGCCACGTGCTGCATCTGGATGTCAAGGTGGGACTGGGCAAAGGGCAGCCGCTTGTGAAAGTCAGGCTGCTATGCACCCTCCTTCGGCAGCTAGCTCCCATCCTTGCCTGTGCCTTGCAGCCCGAGAACCTGTTGGTGTGGGACGGTGCTGAGGGTGAAGAGCAGGTGCGCATCTGTGATTTCGGGAATGCCCAAGAGTTGACTCCAGGAGAGCCCCAATACAGCCAGTATGGCACACCTGAGTTTGTAGCACCCGAGATTGTCAACCAGACCCCTGTGTCCGGAGTCACCGACATCTGGTAACACTGGCATGCTATTTGCTGGGGCTGCTGGGGGCTTGCTTGCTGCCAGAGAAGAGCTTGACTAGGCCTGGGTTCCTGCTCCTCAGACAGCCACCCTGGGTCATTGCCTTCACCCTGTCAGGCCCTTTGGCTCCACTGGGTGCTGGGCCTGCAGGGGGTGTGGGGAGGGTGGTGGTCTCCCCCCACCCCTCGCCCTATGAGAAAGGCCCCAGTGGCCCCAGATAGTTGTGACCCGGGGACCCTCCAGGCATGTCTGGACTTCTGGGTCCAGGGTCCTGGCTGCAGGAGGGCTTTGTGTTCACTCGGTGCTCACTGGGAGGCCACATCTCCCTAAAGCTAGCAGTACAGAGAGCAGCTCACTTCCAGTAGGAGGTAGGCTCTTCTCTTACCCGTCCTTTTCTTTCCCGCAGGCCTGTGGGCGTTGTGGCTTTCCTCTGGTAAGGACCCTTATACTCAGGGCCCTGGTCCCATAGCAGACTCCCCCCAAAAGCCTCTACCCCTTACATTTACAGGGCCTGGGGTTTGCAGCCTCTTCCACTCCTACCTCTGCTGCCTCCTCGGTGTACAGGCCTCACCTGGGTGCGCTGGCCTATGCTGGCTCATCTAAACAGGACACCATGAGGCCCTGAGTGTGCAGAACACAATCTAGAAGGGGAGGGAGCCTCAGGTTCAGAGTGGGCACATCCCCTTGGCCCCCAGACTCCTGTCTCATGATTGCTCTGGGCTAAGGGTAGTACTACTTAGTCCATCAGGAAAGGGGAGTGGGAGGAGAACAGGCTGCTTGCTTAGCCTCTCCTCTGCCCAGATTCCCCGAGCCCTCCACCTGTCCCCAACTCTATGTCTCCATGCTGTCACCCCACTTTATATCTGCCTCAGCCCAAGGCCTTACCCAGCTCTCCCCTCCTCCCCCTCCACCCCTGCAGTCTTACGGGAATCTCCCCATTTGTTGGGGAAAATGATCGGACGACCTTGATGAACATCCGAAACTACAATGTGGCCTTTGAGGAGACAACATTCCTAAGCCTGAGCAGGGAGGCCCGGGGCTTCCTCATCAAAGTGCTGGTACAGGACCGGCTGTGAGTAGCAGGCTTCCCTGAGGAGACCCCACTGCAGCAGCCCCTCCCTAGACCCCCTTAGACCCTCAACCTCCCAACTCCTTAGGGGCTGTAATTTCTCACACATGTATTGAATGACTGCATGAATGAGTTGAATGCAGAGTAAGCCCTTCTGACCCCTTCTTAATCCTCATTCCTTTACAGGAGACCTACTGCAGAGGAGACACTAGACCATCCCTGGTTCAAAGTGAGTCCATCCCATAAAGTAGGTGGCATAAGGAATGAAGGGAGACAGAACATTGTTTACAGCTCCGTTGATTGAATACCCACAATATGCAGTGACCACGTCAGGCATTTACACACATGCCATCTACTAACTGCATTATAGCTCTGCAGAGGAGGCTAGTATTCCCATTTTGTTAATAAAGAAACTGAAGTTCAAATCAGTGACTGAGTTGGGGTATCATAATATAGGCTGGGATCCTACCCCAGGCCTCATCCTGGGGGCCCTCATTAGGTTCTCCCTGGCTCTCAAGATCAGCCCTGGTCCTCCTGAGCCCACCTCCATACTGCACTGATCAGGGACTATGCTTGTTAGGTTGACTGTGTCTCCTGCTAGTCAGTCTTCTCATTCCTCATCAGCAAATCCCAGCACCGTGGGCCCCAGAAGCAGGACACTGAGAACTCTATAAATTAATCCAGAGAGAAGAACTGGAATGAGTTCGGACACCATCAACTGAAGGGCAGAGGCATTCTGGCATCAGTCCTTGGAGTAAAAGCTTCCTTTCAGCCTGGGTGATAGCTGAGGGAGCATCTGTTCTCGTCTGGCTCCCAGTGGCTAAGACTCTAGCCCTAGGAGATAGACTGGGATAGGGGCTCCGACCTCCAGGGGAAACAGGGCCTGGAACCCCGGTACAAGTTCCCTGTGGGGACCAGGAGCTGATCCCTAGCAGCCTCTGCCCTCAGGATCAGAGAATTTGTCCACCAGTGGGTACCTTATCAGTGACCAAGGGGAAGGGGCTGGCTGCTGCTCTGCCCACTGCCTACCCATGGACACTGTCTCTCCATTGTCAGACCTTCAGGGGCTAGGGTGACGAGGACTCCTGATCACATCCTCTTTCTGGGTTTGCAGGCACAGGCCAAGGGCGCAGAGGTGAGCACTGATCACCTGAAGCTCTTCCTATCCCGTCGCAGGTGGCAGGTGAGTTGGCTCAGGCCTTCTTGCCTCTGCCCCTTTATCTTCTTATTCTCTAGGTCTCTCTCGAACTCCCATCTTCTGCTCACCTATCTCCCCATTTTTTTTATTTTCTCAATTCTCAGCCGTCCCCTTAAGCCTTCTCCCTGGGGGGGCTAGGTCTGAGCTGGGGTGGACTTGGGTGGGTCAATCCCGCCTCAGGTCTGACTCCAGTGTCCTGTCTCCAGCGCTCCCAGATCAGCTACAAGTGCCACCTGGTACTGCGCCCCATCCCTGAGCTGCTGCGGGCCCCCCCAGAGAGGGTGTGGGTGGCTGTTCCCAGACGCCCACCACCCAGTGGGGGACTATCGTCCTCCTCGGACTCTGAAGAGGAAGAGCTGGAGGAGCTGCCCTCGGTACCCCGCCCTCTACAGCCCGAGTTCTCTGGTTCCCGGGTGTCTCTCACTGACATTCCCACTGAAGATGAGACCCTGGGGAGTCCAGAGGCAGGGGCTACCACCCCCATGGACTGGCAGGAAGAGGGAAAGGTCTCTTCTGAGGACCAGGAGCCCCCCAGCCCCCAGGCCCTCCCCTCCTCAGGCCAGGAGCCCCCTGCTGGACCCATCATCCGGCGGGGTGAACTCCGGAGGGGCAGCTCGGCTGAGAGCGCCCTGCCTCGGGCCGGACCGAGGGAACCGGGCCGGGGCCTGCACAAGGCGGCGTCTGTGGAACTGCCACAGCGTCGGAGCCCCAGCCCGGGGGCCACGCGCCTGGCCCGAGGTGGCCTGGGAGAGGGCGAGTATGCCCAGAGGCTGCAGGCCCTGCGCCAGCGGCTGCTTCGGGGAAGCCCTGAAGACAGCAAGGTCAGCGGCCTCAGAGGCCCCCTGTTAGAGAGCTTGGGAGGCCGCGCCCGGGAACCCCGTATGGCGCGGGCAGCCTCCAGCGAGGCAGCGCCGCGTCACCAGCCCCCGCCGGAGGCCCGGGGCCTGCAGAAGAGCAGCAGCTTTTCTCAGGGGGAGGCGGAGCCCCGAGGCCGGCATCGCCGTGCGGGAGCGCCCCTCGAGATCCCCGTGGCCCGCCTGGGGGCCCGCAAGCTGCAGGAGTCCCCCTCTCTGTCCGCCCTCAGCGAGGCCCAGGCGCCCAGCCCCGGGCGGCCAGGCCCCCTGAAACCCAGTGCCCCCAAGTCTGCAGAATCCCCTTTGGCCATGCCCAGTGATGCCCCGAAACCTTTGACACCCGGGTCCACCCAAGAGAGGGCCCCGGAATCCGTGCCGGAACCAGTCCGGGTGCCCAAGCCTGTGCAACCCCCGGCGATACTGCTGAGCCCTGCGCCGCCGCTGACTCCCTACGCCCAGATCATACAGTCGCTCCAGGTGCCGGGTCAAGTCCAGCCGCCCCAGCTGGAGCCCAAACTCCACGCGGCCGTGTTCTCCAGGGTGGCCTCCCCAACCCCTGGCACCCCAGAGAAACCCGTGCCATCAGCCGGGGTGGCCCACAAAGTCCAAGTCCGAGTGCTCAAGGTGCCTCCCAGGCCAGGCAGCAGCTTGAGCAGCAGCATCGAGAACCTGGAGTCGGAGGCTGTGTTCGAAGCCAAGTTCAAGCGCAGCCGCGAGTCGCCGCTATCGCGGGGGTTGCGGCTGCTTAGCCGCTCGCGCTCCGAGGAGCGCGGCCCCTTCCGTGGGGCCGAGGAGGACGACGGCATGTACCGGCCCAGCCCAGCAGGGACCCCACTGGAACTGGTACGACGGCCTGAGCGCTCCCGCTCGGTGCAGGACATCAGGGCTGCTGGGGAGCCTGGCTTTGTCCGCCGCCTCTCGCTGTCGCTGTCCCAGCGGCTCCGGCGGACCCCGCCCTCGCAGCGCCACCAGGCCTGGGAGAGCCGTGGAGGCGACGGGGAGAGCTCGGAGGGCGGCAGCTCGGCGCGGGGATCCCCGGTGCTGGCGGTGCGCAGGCGGCTAAGCTCCACGCTGGAGCGGCTGTCGAGTCGAATGCAGCGCAGTGGCAGCAGCGAGGACTCGGGCGGCGGGTCTGGCCGCAGCACGCCACTGTTCGGACGGCTGCGTAGGGCCACGTCGGAGGGCGAGAGTCTACGGCGCCTCGGTCTCCCGCACAACCAGCTGGCCGCCCAGGCCGGCGCCACCACGCCGTCAGCAGAGTCCCTGGGCTCCGTGGCCAGCGCCACATCAGGGTCCTCGGGTGAGGAAGGGGGGCCAGAAGGAGAAGCGTTTGGATGAACCCGAGGGTGAAGGGCTGGGCTGACAGGTGCAGAGTGGGAAGAGTTTGAGTACGTTGGAAAACAGCTTCGGGAGAGGAGGAGCTTGAGGATGGAAAGATTGGGCGGGGGAGGGGGCTAAAGGGGAAGGAACTGAGATTGAGTAAAGTGGGATGGGGAGGGATGTTATTTCTGCTGTTAACCTTCTATGGGCCAAGGGCTGCAGAGGGCTTCCTGGTACTGACTGCGCATGTGCTTTTGGGCTTGGGTCTTCACAGCAACGGGAGAAAGCCGAAGCCGGCTCCGCTGGGGCCTCTTGAAGCTTCGAAAGGACAAAGGGCAATCCCAACCCAATCTCTCTGCCAGCGTTCAGGAGGACTTGGGTCAACAGTACCTGCCCAGTGAGTCAGGTAATGGAGGCCTGGGCAGGGTGAGTGTCCCCTCCCCAGCAAATATACACATTCTCCAGGAAGGAAGTGGGAGGCCTCTGATCCAGGATTGGGTGGGGAATGGACCACCTAAGGGAGCCTGGGCAGCAGTGGCAGGAAAACAGTAGCTAAGTGTTCTATGAAGCTCTTTTCAAGTGTAGTCTCCTTAACCTGCCAGCATTGCTTCCCCATTTTACAGCTGAGGAAACAGAGGCTTAGAGAAGCCAAGTAGCTTGTCCAAGTCACAGAGCTAGGAAGAGGAGCAGCCCATGTGACCCTCTGCAGACAGGTCTCCGAATTGGCTTTAGGACACGGTCTTTAGACCATTCTTTGGTTAACCCCAGTGCTGTGTGAGCCAGAGACCTGTGTCACTGCATAGTTAAAGGAGCTCTGGGTCTGGCTCCCTGGCACTCAGAGTCTTACTACCTGTGTGCTAGAGCATACACTCACAGGCATGCTCTTCCTCCCCTGGCCTACAGGCCCACACCTGGGCAGTCTCTCAGTCTCCGTTTTTCTATAGCCTGAGCACCCAAGTGTCCCTCCCTGCAGCCCCTTCCCTCCACCTACACAGAAGGCAGCCTAGGACTCTCAGCTGTGAGCCGGGATCTTGGGATATGCCCTGCTCTCCTGCTCTGCCCAAGTGTTGTGGGGCTGCAAGGGAAAGGGATAATTCACCACCTGGGTCACTGACCTGACCCTCACTTGAAAAGGGCGTATACTTAAGGCCTGCAGGAAAGGGAAAAAGAACAGGCCCCCCAAGTCAGCATGACTGGTTCCTGGTAAAAGTCTGAGGGGATTGAGTTGGGCCAAGGCCAAAGGAACTAGAGCAGTTCTTTGGAGACCTGTGGGGTCTGGGTTGAGTAAAGTGGAGGGAGGGTGGGCAAGGCTACTGGAGGGGGCGGGGTGTGAGAAGAGTGGGGAGTGGATGCCTGGGGACAGCTGATCCTGCCCACCTGGGGCCTCCTTCTGGCTGGGCTCTGTTTTGCTGGTGCAGCTGATTTTCTCCCTAGGCCGTGTCCCCTTACCTCATCCTCTCCCCGCCTCCCTGCAGGGCTGGCACTTGGGAGGATGGGGGTGAAACTGGCAGCAGTAGGCAGGCCCGGGGTCACCTTTCATCTTCTTCTTTGTCTCCTCCTCTCGCCCCCCCCCCCCACTTGCTCTGGAGGCCACCATTGGTGACACTGCTCATGCTATGTTGTCAACATGTCTATGGGGGAATCTCTCTATGGGGAACAGTGGGAGGGGTGCTGCTGATTGTCCCCACCCTCATTCCTCCTGGGTCTCTGCTAGAACAGCCTTCTCAGGAGTGTGCCCCTGGCCCTTCCACTGGGCGTATTACCCAGATAATAACAAGAAAACTTAGGACATTGTTGTTAGGTGCTGTTGGGTTGATTTTCACACACAGCAACCCCATGTGACAGTAGAACTGCCCCCACAAGGTTTCCTAGGCTGTGTAATCTGTACAGAAGCAGAATGCTACATTTTCTCTTGCGGAGCCACTGGTAGGTTTTTATCTGTAGACTTCCTAGTTGGCAGTCAAGCGTTTACCATTGAACTTCCATTTGCTGTTGTTGTTCGATGCCATTGAGTCAGTACCGACTCATAGCGACCGTATGCACAATGGAACGATACACTGCCCAGTCCTGTGCCAACTTTACAATCATTGCTACATTTGAGCCCATCGCTGCTGCCACTGTGCCAATCCATCTCATTGGGGGTCTTCCTCTTTTTCTCCAACTCTCCATTTTACCAAACATGATATCCTTCTCCAGGGACTAGTACCTCCTGATAGTAAGTCTGAAGTATGAGAGATGAAGTCTGGCCATCCTGGCTTCTAAGGAGCATTCTGTCTGTACTTCTTCCTACATAGATAGATTGGTTTGTTCTTTTGCACCTCCATGGCCCATGTTCACCAATAATGCCTAACATTTACCAGCAACATTTTATTAATCACAAAGTCAGCAGTTGGAATCCACTAGCCACTCTGGGAGAACTATGAGGCTGTACCTGTAAAGCTTTATGGCCTCGGCAATCCTATGCAGGGTCTGAGCGGACTCAATGGCACACAACAGCAGCACCATTTGCAGTCACCCGCTAAATACTTCCACGTGCCTCTTTAAATTCTTGCAACAACTTTCAATTTACAGACAAGCAATGGAGTTTTTTTTAAAACAAAACAACTTTTTATTGTGAATTGGGTGAACTTTTACAGAACCCATCAGTTTTCCCTTCAATAATTCATATACATTTTGTTTTATGTCATTGATTACAATCCACACAATGTAACATAACATTACTTAATCTCACTTTCTCCCTACTTTCCCCCTTTTCCATTCCTTCTTCTTATCTAACCCTTCTGTATTGTGCCCTTGGGTAAATGCTGTCCTTTTGATCTGAAATGGTTGATGATTCTAAGGAGTGAGTACCTCCCTAGTGTTCCTGTTCCCCTTATGTTGTTAAGTACCGTGGAGTCAGTTCCGACTCATAGTAACCCTACACAGGGTTTCTGAGGCTGTAAATCTTTACGGGAGCAGAATGCCTCATCTTTCTCCCGCAGAACTGCTGGTAGTTTCGAACTGCTGATCTTGTGGTTGGCAGCCCGAATCGTAAGCACTACGCTACCAGAGCTCCTTGTTCCCCTTATAGACCTCGGTATCATTTGGCTGAAAACTGAACCATGGTGGTTGAGTTCAGTACCAGTCCTGAAGTGTGGATAAAGGCCATCCCTAGTCTCGAGTTTCCACCAGACTCTTATCTGACTAGTAAACCAGGTCTTTTTCATGATTCTTGAGTTTTGTTCCTCACTTTTTTCCCCACTCTGTCCAGGATCTTCTCATGTGATCCGTTTCAGAGCAGTTGATAGTGGTATTCGGGCACCATCTAGTTCTTCTGGTCTCCGGTCATGAAGACTGATATTTGCATGGGCCATTAGTCCACTGGACTTTATGCATCTTTAATTTTTATCACTTTTCTTTCCTCCAGATGGGGAGAGACCAATAGTTGTACCTTAGATGGCTATTCATGAACTTTTAAGTCTCTAGTGGCTACTCACCAAAGTAGGATAGAGAGCATTGTCTTTGTGGAATATGTTATGCCAAGACTATGGATCTGAGTTCTCAGGCCTCGTGGTCATTCTCTCAAACCCTCAAGTTATGTCTAAGAAATTTGAATAACTTGATCCTCGTATGCTCCACCACTTTCATGGATATATTTGCAGCCAAGGCTATACCCATGTACAAATATCCTCTGCCAGACCTATACATATTCGTGGGTGCGGTCTCACTCTCTCTCCCACACACATTCAGCCTAGTGTCTGTCCAGGCATCTACTCACAGATGAACGTTAGTGCGGGATTATGTAAATGATAGTATTTACCTCCATTGCCATTTACTTCTGCACTCCTTCCAGTGTCTTCCCCTGCTTCTAAGAAATCAAGCTTCTGAGAAGGGAATGACTTGTCCACAGACATGTAGATCCTATCTTTTGCCCTTGAAAAGCTTTTGGTTCTTAGTTGACCTGGAGTAATGTTGAGGGTCAGAGCAAAAGAGGAAAAACCCCAATGAGATGGATTGGCCAAGTGGCAGTATCGATGAACTCAAGTGTGGCAACAGTAGTGAAGTTGGCCCAGGATTGGGCAGTGTTTCGTTCTGCTGTGCATAAGGTTGCTATGGGTCAGTACTGACTCGGTGGCACCTAACAACAACAACGAAAGTGTAGAGGAGACCTCCGAAGCTCTCCTTGGCCCCTAGGAGAAAGAAGGGAGGGGAAGCTGATACACTGAGGTCAGCCTATGGTTTGCCTTGCCTTTGGATCTTCTGAGATTGACTGTCCTGAGCCTTGTGGTCTATGTGGGATACTACCTCAGCTCAGTCCCTCACTCCTCCTACTCTGTCTCTTACCCTATGGTACCCCAAAGGGAGTTGGTATTGCATGAGTTTAACCATTATAACTTTTCAATATCTATTTGTTTTTTGTTTTCCTTAACAAATGCTTATAGAGCTTGTACTTAGCACTCCCTGCTTTGAACAATTTACAGACACAGAGGTAGGTGCCAAGTGGCGTCAGTAGTCAGTGGAAGGAAAAGATAATTCCAGCCACAGTGAGAATCTTGGGAAACTGATGCTCACCTCAAGGACACTGCTCGAAGACATGGTGTGGGCTCCACTCCTCAGATCCTGAAAGGACGAGACAGTCATTCAGTTTACTCCCTGCGGGTAGTGTCAGCCCTCACAGTCCTCTCACCATGAGTGGTGAGCTGGCCAGGGTCCCCAACACCCACACCACCTTGTCCTCCCTCCAGACTTCCCCCCCGTCTTCCACATCAAACTCAAGGACCAGGTGCTGCTGGAAGGAGAGGCAGCCACTCTGCTCTGCCTGCCGGCGGCCTGCCCTGCACCCCGCATCTCCTGGATGAAAGGTGAAGATGCTCTAGGGGCCCAAGATCACTGTTCCAAACAGAGGGGTGACCACATGCGCCCAGGACCTGGGGAGGAGACAGACTACGGGGGCAAGGCTTATGGGTTGTTCTGGGAGTGAGGTTGTACGGGACCCCATGTGCTGCCTCAGCAGCCCCTCCTGTTCCTCCCGCCCCCCTCCCCCCCGCCAGACAAGCAGTCCCTGCGGTCCGAGCCCTCGGTGGTCACCGTGTCCTGCAAAGATGGACGGCAGCTGCTGAGCATCCCCCGAGCGGGCAAGAAGCACTCAGGGCTCTACGAGTGCTCGGCCACCAATGTGCTGGGCAGTGTTACCAGCTCCTGCACTGTGGCTGTGGCCCGTGAGCAGGGATGGGGGTGAGGTGTGGGGCTGGGGAGGGATGGATCCTAAGTGCATTGGGATCACTGGGACTCT
>NW_006408628.1:9805922-9887506 GCF_000296735.1 Chrysochloris asiatica
CCCCCCCGCCTCCCATGCTAGGCGTCCCAGGGAAGCTCCCGCCTCCTGAGGTTCCCCAGACCTACCAGGACACGGCGCTGGTGCTGTGGAAGCCAGGGGACAGCCGGGCACCCTGCACGTACACACTGGAGCGGCGTGTGGATGGTGAGAGTAGGGAACAGGACCAGAGACAGGGCAGAGGACTGGGGTGACAGGTGCCTTCACAGGACAGAAGTCCCCTCCCCTGGCTGCCTCTTCAGTGGCCTGAGCCCCTCCCTCATGTTGCCTGCAGGTGAGTCAGCCTGGCATCCTGTGGGCTCGGGCATCTCTGACTGCTACTACAATGTGACTCACCTGCCCATCGGCGTGACCGTGCGGTTCCGTGTGGCTTGTGTCAACCGGGCTGGGCAGGGGCCCTTTAGCAACCCTTCTGAGAAGGTCCTTGTCAGGGGCGTTCAAGGTCAGCAGAATGGGGGCCCGGGGAAGGACGGGACCCTGATCCCAGGGCCACCCTCCTGGGAACACCGGTTTGGCCCGGGTACCAAGGTGAAGATTTGCTTTCTTGCCACTTAGATTCTTCAGCTCTGTCATCTGCTGCTCTCCAAGCCGCTCCTGTTACCTCAGGGCCAGCCAGGGCCCCACCTCCTGACTCTCCTACCTCATTGGCCCCTTCCCTTCCCCCAAACGCAGCTCTCATAGCCCCTCAGGCAGCCACCCTCAGCCCTTCATCTCCTCCAGCACTCCCCAGCCAGGCCTTGTCCTCACTCAAGGCTGTGGGTCCACCCCCCACAACCCCTCCACGAAAGCACAGGGGCCTGCTAGCTGCCACACAGCCCCCAGAGCCCACCCCCCCTAATGGCCAGGTCCCACCTGGTGTGCCCAGGTCTCCTGTCCCGGACATAGGGACCCCTCAAGGGGCTAAGCCAGTGTCTTCCTCTACACCCCAGTACATAGTGACTTCCTTTGTATCCGCACCACCAGCCCCCGAGCCCCCAGCCCCTGAGCCCCCTCCTGAGCCCGCCAAGGTGACTGTGAGGAGCTTCAGCCCAGCCAAGGAGGTGATCAGCTCCCCTGGGAGTGGTCCCCCCATCTCCCCCAGGCTGGAGGGTGTGCTTCGACAGGGTCCCCCTCAGAAACCCTACACCTTCCTGGAAGAGAAAGCCAGGCAAGCAAGAGGGGTTGGGGCAGGGGACGGGGCCCAGGGAGGATGGTGGAATGCAGGGAGCCCAGGAGTGACCAGGGTATGGAGGGAGGGGGACGTGAGCTCTGGACCCTGAGCACTGTGGAGCTGTTTTCTCTGAGCCAGGTACTAGACTAAGTTCTTTAGCCATGTGATCTCATTTAATCTTCCGACATCTCTGAGAGGGAGGTGCTGCATTATTATCATTACCCATTACTCATGGGGAAGCTGAGGCTAGGTGCAGAACCAGAATGTGGGGCAGAGCTGGGATTTGAACACAGCAGCCTAGGATTCCACTCAAGCCTGCATTCAGAGCCATTCTTGCCCCAGGGTTCCCTGTTCCCCACTCTAGCCCTCATGATGGAGATGTTCCCTGCTCTCCTCTGAGCCTTGGTGTCCACCCACTCCCACCCCCACAGGGGCCGCTATGGTGTTGTGCGCACATGCCGAGAGAATACCACGGGCCGGACATTTGTAGCCAAGATTGTGCCGTATGCAGCCGAGGGCAAGCAGCGGGTCCTGCAGGAGTATGAGGTGCTGCGGTCTTTGCACCACGAGCGGCTCATGTCCCTGCATGAGGCCTACATCACCCCACGTTACCTGGTTCTCATCGCTGAGAGCTGTGGCAACCGGGAGCTGCTCTGTGGGCTCAGCGACAGGTAGCTGGGTCTCTCCTAGGGCATGGGCTGCAGCCCTGGTAGACTGGGACATCACCTGCCTCCCCCCCATCCCCCCCAGGTTCCGGTACTCAGAGGATGATGTGGCCACGTACGTGGTACAGCTGCTTCAAGGCCTGGACTACCTTCATGGCCACCATGTGCTGCATCTGGACATCAAGCCAGACAACCTGCTGCTGGCCTCTGACAACGCTCTCAAGATCGTGGACTTCGGCAGTGCCCAGCCCTATAACCCCCAGGCTCTGCGGCCCCTGGGTCACCGCACGGGCACGCTGGAGTTTATGGGTGAGGAGACCAGGCTGCCATCTGGGCGGGTGGTTGAGTTGCTGCAGAGCTCCCCCAACATCACCCACATCTACCCTGTCATGGGGTCTCCTTCAGCCAGGTATTGAGCACTTACTATATGCTAAGCAGCGAACTTAACTTGGATTTTTTTTCTATTGATTTTGACAATATCCCCGGAGATTGGCACTTTTACAGATGAAGAATCCCAGAGTGGTGCAAACAGTTAATATGCTAGATTCTTACCTGAAACATTAGAGGTTCCAGCCCACCCAGAGGTACCTCATAAGAGAGTCCTGGTGATCTGCTTCCAAAAAGTCACAGCCATGAAAACCCTATGGAGCAGAGTTCTACTCTGTACACATGGGGTCACCGTGAGTCAGAATTGACTCGATGGCAGCTGAGTTTGCTGTTGTTGTTGTTGTCTTACAGATAACCCTATTGAGGTGCAGTGAAGTTAAGTCTGTAGTCCAATATCAGACAGTTATAAATGGTAGAGCCAGGATTAGATGAAGCAGGAGCGAAAAAGACTCAATTATTATTTTATATAAAACAGCTACCATTTAGCTACCTGCTGAGTGCCTAGTGCTTTGTGTTCATTATCTCTAGTCCTTAGAACTATTCTATTTAAGCCACACTTTACAGATGAGGAGAGGAAGCGTCAGAGAGATTTAGTAAATCGCCCACGCAGGGTCCCCTGGCTAGGGAGGTGTGGGCCTGGGGTAGAACCAGGCAGGCTGACTCAAAGGTGTTTTTGAATCTGGGTGTAGACCACACTCTTTGTGATGGGTGCTGGTGCCTACTTCAGAGCTGATTGGCACCAGGAAGCTGGGTCAACTTGCCTTGTTTCCTATCAGCTCCTGAGATGGTGAAGGGAGAACCCATTGGCTCTGCCACAGACATCTGGGGAGTAGGCGTGCTCACCTACATCATGTGAGTGCCCTGGCCCTCTCTTCAGCCCCATGGTTCTAGGACTCGCCTCTGCCTACTCCTTCCTCACACCCCCAACACAAACACACACATGTATGTGCACATGCATGCACACATATACACAGCTCCTGCCATCCCACACATCTAGGGGCAGAGTGGCACCCGTTCCTCTCATCTGGGAGTTGGCCGTGGTCCATGTGTGTCAACTCGGCTGTCTCCCACAATAGGCTCAGCGGACGCTCCCCATTCTATGAGCTAGACCCCCAGGAAACAGAGGCTCGGATTGTAGGGGGTCGTTTTGATGCCTTCCAGCTGTACCCCAACACCTCCCAGAGTGCCACCCTCTTCCTGCGAAAGGTCCTCTCAGTGCATCCCTGGTGAGTGGACCCCACACCTGTCAGTCCCCCAGCACTACTGGTCTCTGGCCTTAGACTGCCCTGCCCAGTCAATGCTGCAGATCCCCAACTCCTCCCCTTCCCCTGATGAGGAGTCCCTGGATGATGCAATCAGTTAAGTGCTCAGGTCCTAACCAAAAGATTGGCAGTTCAAATCCATCCAGAGGAATTTCAGGAGAGAGACCTGGTTAACTACTTCTGAAAGGTCATAACCATTGAAAACTTTAGGATGTGCTATTCTAATCTGATACTCCTGGGTCCCCCTAAGTCACAACTCAATGGTAACTGGCTTTATTACTACAACGATGACTATTGCTTGTACTATGTACCTGTGAGATAGACAGACTCCCCAGTCCAGAGATGAAGAAACAGCCTCAGAGTAGCCCAAGATCACAATTCAGGGTGAGTTCAGGATTGGGACACGGGTCTCCAGGAGCCATTCATCCTGGATCACTACCTCTGAATTGCCTGGACAGGAGCCGGCCCTCCCTGCAAGACTGCCTGGCCCACCCATGGCTTCAGGACGCCTACCTGATGAAATTGCGCCGCCAGACACTCACCTTCACCACAAACCGGCTCAAGGAGTTCCTGAGCGAACAAAGGCGCCGCCGGGCCGAGGCTGCCACCCGCCACAAGGTGCTGCTCCGCTCCTACCCTGGCAACCCCTAGTGGCATGGACCACAGCCCAGCCTCGGGCTTCAACTCCGTTCCTGTATTGCTGCGGGACATTCCAGGGCCCATGCTGAGCCGGATGGGCCCCGGGCTTGGACACCACCAGCAGCAACATCCGGCCAGGCTATACCTCATGGACCTGTAGGACAGAGGCCTGGGGCTTGGGCCTGCCTCCACCCCTGCCAGGGCAGTAGAGCCCTTGGCCAGGCTGGTGGGCATGGGTGGGAGCAGAAAGAGGGGCAAGAAAGGAATGGGAAAGTGAAAAGGGAGAGAGGCAAAGGATGGGAAGGGGGGAACCTCTGCAAAGGTTCTTGGGGTGGGAAGAGTGGTACCTCGGGAGAGGAGGAGGAGAGCCCAGGATGTCAGGCTGGGAGTGGGTGTCAGGGAAGCAGAGACAGGACTCAGCCAGAGCAGGACCCTGAGGAGGGGCAGCCAGATGGGGGAAGGAGAGGAAAGAGGGCTGGTGATGAAAGAAGGGTGGAGGGAGTCTGGAAGGAAGGGCCACTCAGACCAGCGGCACCTCTAGTCCTGTGGATACAGCCACACTCCGTGCTAGCCTAGGGATGTCCCCGTGGCCCCCTTCATCGTCTTTGAGTTTCCCATCCATATTTATTTATTTATTGACTTTTATGAAGTTTTCCTTTCCACCCAATCCCTATTGCTCATGTTGTCCTGATCATCCACCCCCCACCTTACCCCCACCCCCAGGCATTCAACTGCCTGCGCAGCTGTCTGTCTGTCACAAGGAAAATAAAATTGGCAAGCAGCAGGACCCATGTGTGATCTGTGGGGAGGGGTGGCTGAGAAGTGCCATAAGGCTTGGGATGGACATTTCTCTGGGCCAGTGAAAACCCAGGCCCCCTGGCCATACATACCTTTAGGAATAACCAGTGATACACTCCATGCTGGCCCCTGGCCTGCTACTGCTGGCCTGATTTTCTTGCAGTGTTTGGGATCCTGGTGGTGGTGATGGTAGTGTGCCATGGAGTGGGCTGTGATTCACAGCGACCTTGTATCGGGTTTCTGAGGTTGTGAATCATTATGGGAGCAGAAAGCCTCATCGTTCGCTCATGGAATGGCTGGTAGTTTCTAACTGCTGACCTTGAGGTTAGCGGCCTGACTCGTAACCACTATGCTATCAGAGCTCCTTTGGGATCCTGGAAGAACCACTGAATCCCCTTCTCCAATCCTCTAACTAGGCTCTGATGGCCCCCCACCTCATCTCACATGTCCCCCCATCACACCTTGGGGCATGCTGGGCCTGTGTGATAGGCTAGGCCAAACCCCAATCCTGGTCCACTGCTTTCACTCTGCCCAGGAGACTGGCCAGCTCTGGCCTTGGGCCCCCCCCCCCCCAGAACAGAGGGGGTTTCATTACAACTGGCAGGAGCAGGTGGAGTGAAGAGCTGCACAGCAACCCAAGGCCGCCCAAGCCCTTGCTCTCTGTGTTACAACCAAATCAGCACACAAGCATCAGCTGCCCAGGGCAGCTGTGAATGCTCCTGCGGGCAGTGTCTGCTGCCAGGGGGCCACAGGCGAGCATTTTTCTCAGGCTGAGAAATCAGCCTGAGCTGCTTTTGTCCTCAAGGCAAACTAGGACTCCTGTTGGTGTCAAATCACTCTGACTAGCCACTCCCCTGCAGTACCACAGAATGGTCACTACATCCTAAACTTATACTGTCCTGTCCTAAGAAGAAGTCAGGTTCCCCTGGGCCCAGAGAGACCATTTACTCTTCCTCCCTATCTTGAAAACTCTGATCTTGTCAAAGGAAAAAGGAATCAAACTACCCACCATGAGCAGAGAGTAGGCATTGTGTGCTGCTGATTGAAGTTGAGGGTAGAGTCCCTTGGTTCCAGCCCAAACAGCCAAACTCCCTTCCAACCTAGCCCAGCCTCTGGCTTCTCAGTATCCCAGGGAAGGGGCAAACCCCAGCATTATAAAATAACAGGATGTTAAAGTCATCTGGAAGGGACCAGAGAGGCACCTTGCCCACCTGTCATTTTACTGATGAAGATAAACAGTTTGCCTGTGAGAATCTCCAATCCCCTCTTCACTGTAAGTGTTTTCATGTAAAAATGAGGTGCCTGAATTCATATCTTGATAAATGGTAAAATTCCTTTTCTGTCCCCCTTCTGATCTTGAGCTCTCTTCCCATCTCCATTGGAAATGGCATGTGAACAGTTTGTTCCAAGCTCGGAGGAGCAAAGGTAATTTATGTCAGCAGTGCTGTGTCAAAATCGCTCCAATCAAAAGGTGACAGAGCTCCACACCTGGTTGGCGGGTTACAATTGGCATGAAGCATTGTTCCTACTGGGTGCCTTGGCCCGACAGACTAGATCCCCAAGGAGCTGACAGAGCACATTCACTCCAGGAGATCTGATGCCCCAACAACAGTTTATGCCCAAGCAGTCTAGACAGACCTAGAGTTGGGGTGTCGTTAGCAGTAGTTGTTAAGTGCCGTCGAGTCGATTCCGACCCATAGTGACCCTGTATAGGGTTGCCAAGGAGCAATTGGTGAGCTTGAACCATATAACTTTGCAGTTGAAACGACTTTGCAGTCTGACGCATTGGCCCACAGCGCCACACCAGGCAGGAGTAAGGACCATACTATATCAGCGAGGGGGAAAGGAGAATTGGAGAGAGGACCGTTCTCAGAAATCTTTCCAGTCTCTTCTCAGTTTAATCTCAGTTTACCGCCAGGGGGCACAGTCTGGAAATCATGACCCTGGAAGTAAGGCGCTTCCTGATTGGTCCTGACAACCACGTGGCCCTCTTGTGATTGGCTATTTGGACAGAGAAGCCCGCGTTTACTTATGCTTCATTCAGAGACACCCCACAAACACTCTCACCCCCTTATACGACAGTGTCCCCTGAAGGACTTGGGGTTAACTATCCAGGAATTAATCTGAATGTAAAGCGACCCCAACAACGAACTGAATCTCCTGTCCGCTAGGAGCCAAGTCCGGCGGTCCAGAAGTGGGATGGATACCCCTGCCCTGGGAGGGGATGGGGCCGCGTCCAGCTGTGCAGCTGTCCCGGAGCTGACGCTCAGTGCGCCCTAGAGCCTCTCAGATTTCCCCCTAGGGTCCGCTGTAGCCGCTGAGCCAGCATCCCAGGCGTCCTCGGGCTAAATAAGGAGCCCACATGGGTCAGGGGCGGAGGCTAGGGTCCCGGGGGGCTTAGGGCAACCACGCCAAACAAGGCAAGGAGGGGAGCGATGTATAAAACCGAGGCTCGGGGTTGAGAACCTGCCCGCGCCCCTACTGTGCCATCCAGAAGGGCTCCGTGCAGCCTGCAACCCCGCCGGCCGACACAAGTCCCAAAGTCGCCCCAGCCACGGTGAGTCTCGAACCTCAGGCCGGTCCCTGGTTCTGATGGGGCTGGGACAGGGCCGAAAATCGGTTCTCTGGTTGGACCTCATATTTGTTGTCCGCTCCCCAGATGTCCAAGGTAGCTCCCGCCAAAAACCCAACGCCTTCGGCCCCGCCCCCGGGTTGTACCCTAGATATCAACGACCCCCAGGTCCAGAGCGCGGCCATTCGCATCCAGGCCTCGTACCGAGGCCACAGGTGAGGGGAAACCAGGGAGCCCTCGGGGGCGGGGGGTTGGGGGTGGGAAGGAAGCTGGCGCTGCAGAGGCCTGCTCCAGCGTTGGCGGGTAAGCGGAGGCTGGGCACAGTGACAGGGACCCCTAGGTCACTGGACCTGGGAAGGAGCAGTTCTGAGGTGTGAAGTAGTACCCTATCAGAGTAGATCATTTTATACTGGTTCAGGAGCAGCACATATACCCCCTTCACCCTCCTTTAGGGCTCTGGTGAACTAAAAGGGTGGGCAGGGATTGCGGGCTGACCAGAGTCGTGGCGTAAGCACTATGAGCTCTAAGTCGGCCCACGCGTAGGTCACGGAAGGAACTGCGCGAGAAGGGGCCACCGCGGGTGCTGGAGCCGCTGAAGGACGTGGTGCTGATCGAGGGCAGTGCGGCCAAGCTGACTTGCCGCATCTCGGCTTTCCCGGACCCGTTCATTCGCTGGAGCAAGGACGGCAAAGAGCTACGCGACGGGCCCAAGTACCGCTACATTTTCGAGGATCCTGATGTAGTGGCCTTGGTGGTGCGCGACGGCGAGCTGGCTGACCTGGGCCAGTATAGCATCAACGTAACCAATCCCTTCGGCCAGTGTTCCGACTCGGCGCGCATTCTCGTGGAAGGTATCCAGCGCCCCGGGAGTACCGCTACCCCCGGCGCCAACAGCTCAGCCCAACGCGCCGGTCTCCGCTAGGCCTAGCCCAGTCGGGATAGGGTCGTGTCTGGCACAGCCCCAGCAGAGACTGGAGCGCAGGTCAGGGCGTGGCGCCGCGCCCTCCCCGCCTCCCTCCCGTGCACTTCCTTCTCTGACTCCAAATATGGCTACACCAGGCTGATAAGTCACGGTGGGCTTCGATCTCTCGATTCCAGGGCCCTAACCCCCAGTGAGATGGATTGGCAATACGGCAGCATCAATGGGCTCAAGCATGGCAACAATTGTGAGGTTGGCCCAGGACCGGGCAGTGTTTCGTTCTGTTGTGCATAGGGTCGCTATTAGTCGGTACCGACTCGAGGCCACCTAACAACAACAAGCTCACAAAGTGAGCCTGAGGCAGAGTCAGAGTTAAGCCCCGGTCTTCTGGCCCCCGATCCAGGGCAATTTCCGTCACCAGGAGCTGTCTCCAAGGCTCTGTGAGCTTTGTGAACTGAGAGTCTGAGTTCTCTCCCGCAATACCTCAGATCCTCTAATCAACCATTTGCAATAGGAAGTACAGGGATTATCAGTCCCGTTAACAGTCGAGGAGACAAAGCCCCAGAGATGTTAATGATCTGTCTACTGTCACACTACTGAGTTAAATGCTAAATGCATGTCGTATTTAGGACTTGGATATTGGCTGGGAGGTTAACCCCCTGCCCCGCCTCACCTCCAGGTCTCCCATTGGGTCTATTCCCATTCCTTTTCTCTAGTCCCAGCGAAGATTCAAAAGGGACCAGACAACACCAAGGCTCGTAAAGGCACCACGGTGAAGCTGACTGCGGCGATCATGGGCGAGCCTGCGCCCAACGTGGGCTGGACCAAGGATGGGAAAGACATCGAGGAGGACGACAGGCAAGGCGGGGACTGCGAACAGGGCCGGGACTGGAGCCTGGGCGGGACAGGGCCGAGAAGTCCGGTAGGAGTGGAACTGGGGCCAGGGACGTGAAAAACACGGCTGGCTGATAGTCGGGCTCTGGGCGTTAGTAAACTGACTTGATGCCCTGCCCTGCCCTACCCCATAGGGTGTTCTTCGAGATCGGCACCACCAACACAACGTTGACCGTTCGTCGGGCCACGCCTGCAGACAGCGGCAAGTACGAGGTGTACGTCGAGAATAGTCTGGGCATGGACCAGAGTTTCGCTCGCGTGGACGTGGCCTGAAAGGGGCCCGCGGACCTCGCTCTGGCTCCAAGCCCAGGGACGAGCGAGACCTACAGCCCTCCTCCGTCTTGCTTAATAAAGCTGCTCTCTCTGACTTCCTCATCATCTGTTCTGTTCTTTAACGTCTCTATACCCTTTTTCCAGATACAATACCTGTATCCATAATTATTCCAGACCCACACACCAAGGTCACAGAAATTTGGGGTCAGAGGGGACTTTGGAAAGGGCTTTGGAAAGTGCTGCTTTACAGACTTTACCTGGAAGATAAGCGTTTTCCACGGCCTACGAGGCTTATCCAGTGGAACTGGGAGTAGAGACTGACAGTCTTCTCACCTTTAGTATCCCTTAAGATTCGCCTTCTCCCGGTTGTTTGCGCTCAGTCCCCGCCCCTTTCAGTACTGGCCACACCCCTTCTTATCTCTAGTTTCGCTTTTCCCCGGGACTTGTACGATGGCTCCTGCGCGTGTTCCCGGGAGCTTAGGTCCCCTGCTAACCTTAGTTAGTTAGGTCCCAGACTCGCCCCACCTTTATTTTCATCTATCGTGACCCCTGAATCACTTGACCACAGCCTGCATCCTTCCATAAATCCCAACTCGCGCCTCTCAAAGAATTAAAACGGGAGTGGGCGGGGGGGGGAAAGACCAAGAACTACAATTCCCGGCGTCCCCTACAAAGAAGTCTCGCGATCTGCGAGAAGACACGTGCGCGGAAGGGGCGACAATAAACGAAAGGCAGACCTGGCGTAAAGGGTCTAGTGGTAAAGAGAGTTGATGATGGGGTGTTGAAGGGGGATGGAAGTGGGGGACAGCTCTTAGTGGAAGGACAGGCTCGGAAGCCCTGGCCGGCTCTCCGCACGTTTGCGCCAGTGTTGATACTACGACTTCTGGTTACGTGGGGGTAGGGTTTATTGAACAGAGTTAGTTTGGCGGTTCAGAGGGTCGGCAATCAACCCTCGGAATCCAAATGCCCAGCGTCAGCCTTCAATATTGGGACTTGGGGACTTGGTATGTTAGTGATTGGGAATGCAGATAATTTGTATTTGGGGTTCATAACCTGGAGGTCAGTTTTATGGCTCAGGATTCATCATCTAGAAGGGTTTAACCAGAACTTGGGGTTCATCATATGTAGATCAGTACTCAGTACTTGGAATTCACTCTTAGGATTAAATTAAATATCTGGGGCTTACTTGGTTTGAGGGCCAATATTTGGGACTCACAGAGTTTAACATTTAGTATGGGGGTGCAGAGATTTGGCAATCATTGGTTTGCAGACATCAGCATTTCTGAGTTTGGAGTCTGAGAAAGAGGTCTGTGCTGAGTTTTTGATTTGCTGTTTGTTCATGCCTAGAAGGAAGTCTTTATGAGTTCAAATATCAGGTCTGAGTTTAGTAAGAATCACTGTGAGGTTTGGGGGTCGAATGAAATCTCAGTTGATATTTGAGATTTGTGAGCATCAGGCTGTACCCTACTGAATTTTGGCTGTAGCACCTTGGGAGAAGACTAAGTGTTGGGATTTGGGTTTGGAGTGTGAGATCTGAGCCCTATTTCTCTGTTGGGATTTGAAGTTTAGGTAGCAGTCACCATCATGCTCAAAGCTGTGATCCTGATTGGAGGCCCCCAAAAGGGTGAGGAATGTTGCCTTGCTGGGGCTGGGGGTGGAGGTGGGGAAGGTGTGGACTGGAGTGGTTGGTGTAGTGGGGCAGGGCAGAGAAAGACAGGAGACTGAAATGTTCTCTCTTCTTCCAGGTACTCGCTTTAGGCCTTTGTCTTTTGAGGTGCCCAAACCACTGTTTCCTGTGGCGGGGGTGCCTATGATCCAGCACCACATAGAGGCCTGTGCCCAGGTAACCCCAGAAGGCACCCCTCTCCCTCCTCCCCTCCTGAGCATCTCCGTTCACCCCACATTTTCCCTTTTCCAAACATGATATCTCTTCACCAGCCATAACTCCAGGGACCACCATTCACAGATGACAGTCAGAGTGGCACCCCTGAAAGTGTGGCCCTGAAGTTGCCCTGTTTTCTCCCCCTAATCTATTCTCTCATCTGTCCTCCTGTACAGATTTTCCTCCTGTCTTTATGGAATGTGAGGTTGAAAAGGAATTTAGGAACAATCTAAAGCCTATGTTGTTCTTGAGTGTCTTCAAGTCGATTCCGACCGATAACGAACCTGTATAGGGTGTCTGAGGTGCAGCTGGTAAACTTGAACCGCCAACCTTGCAGTTCAGAAGGCTTTGTGGTCTGGCGCATTAGCCCACAGCTCCATACTCTAAAGCCTATAGCAAAACACAAAATGCATATCCTTGCTCACTGTGGAGGATATTTCTGTATTGCTTTTGGTATTGGGACAGATAAGCATGGGTTCAGATCCAGGCTCTGCCACATACCTGCTGCGAGGCCTAGAGCAAATTTCTCAACCTTTTGAGCCTTAGATTCTAGGACCTGGTGGTAAGTGGTAGCCCTTTCCACATGCTGATCTCAGACTCAGGCTGACAGATTTTAAAAAAATGGAACTCCGTGAAAGGGTTATTTTTTTAATGTAGTTTAATAGGCAAAATTGTTCCAAGGTGAATCCCAGTTCAGGTCAGGGACAAAGGGAAAATAATAAGGGAAGAAAGAGGCCAGAGTGGTTGAGTGCCCAGGGACCCCACCAAAGAAACCCAGCCCAGCTCACTGTCATCAAGTTGGTTCCGACTCATAACAACCATCTGTGGGATTTCCCAGACTGTATATCTTTATAGGAACAGGCAGCCTCATCTTTCTCACTTGGAGCAGCTGGTGGGTTTAAACCACTGACCTTGAAGTTAGCATTATTCTACAGTGCAACCAAAAATTTGCCCAGTGTTTCTTCCTAGCAAATGAAATATTTTTCCGTTTAACCTCTTCTCATGTCTTCAGGTTCCTGGAATGCAGGAGATTCTACTCATTGGCTTCTACCAACCTGATGAGTCCCTCACCCGCTTCCTAGAAGCTGCTCAGCAGGAGTTTAACCTTCCCATCAGGTGTTTGTATGCCCACACTTATCAGGAGGGGTACCCCAGCCTCGGATTCAGTCAGCATTTCCCAGACTTCATTCTCACACTCTGTTGTTAAGTACTGTTGAGTCGGTTCTGACTTACAGCAACCCTGTATAAGGTTTTCGAGGAGCCGCTGGTGGGTTTGAACTGTCAACCTTGTGGTTCACAGTCCAGTGCTGATTCTACAGCACCATGCCAGGGAGGCTTTTTATTTTGGCATCTCTGGAACCCAGAATACACAGCAATTCCTGTGGGGCTTGGGCAGGAGACCCCCAAGGAGCAGGAGCAGGTGGCCAGGCACATGGTTTGTCTCCTCTGATCTCACCCATCTGATTTTGGGGTCTGTGGGGACAGGTACCTGCAGGAATTTGCCCCCCTGGGCACAGGCGGTGGTCTCTACCATTTCCGGGACCAGATCCTGGCTGGAAGCCCCGAGGCCTTCTTTGTGCTCAATGCTGATGTCTGCTCAGACTTCCCTTTGAGTGCTATGCTGAATGCCCACAGATGCCAGCCCCACCCTTTCTTACTCCTAGGCACCACGGTGAGGGGGCTGGGAGGGAAGGAGGGTGAGGGCCAGGGCTAGGGGAGTGATCCATCCCCAGAGGTTCCTGAGAGTCCGGGCAGGGGCAGCCCTAAGAGTTGAAGATGTGCCAGAAACCCCAGTAGTAATGGCCATCTCAGTAGCAGCCTGAGTCCTTTGGCTGTTCTGTGTAGGGAGGGGGAGGGCTGCTGTCACTTCTCACCCTTTCTGAAGGCTTGTCAGTGGGAACTGCGTGCTGGGTGCTAGAGGTGAAAGAAGAGGAAGAAAACAGGCCTCACCGCCCTGGAGCCAGGGAGTCACTGTCTCCGTGTCTGCCTTCCAGGCTAACAGAACACAATCCCTCAACTACGGCTGTATTGTGGAGAATCCACAGACCCACGAGGTAAGAGCAATGGTGAGTGGGGCTGGGGGGGCTTGCCTTATGGTCTTTGTCCTTCTCACCCTTCTGCCTGGAAAGAATGTGAGCCACTTTGGGACGAGCCTCAGAAAGGGGCCCTTCATCTTGATAATCTCTTAGGACTCAGTAACCCCAAGTGTGTCAAGAATAGAATTGGGCTCCACAGAATTTTCAGTGACTTACTTTTTTTTGGAAGTAGATTGTCCAGCCGTTCTTCTGAGCATCTCTGGGTGAACTCAAAACCTTCAGTGTTTTGTTTTAACATTTTAACCACTTAATACCACTGAGGAATTCTGCAGTTATCTCGTTGTTGTTGTTGTTATGAAGTGACGTCAAGTTGGTTCTGACCCATAGCGACCCTGTATAGAGTTTCCGAGGAGCAGCTGGTAAGCTTGAACCATTGACTGCAGTCCGAACAGCTTTGCAGTCTGGCGCATTAACCCACAGCGCCACACCAGGACTCTTACGACCCTTTACTTTAAATAGTGATGTCCTCAGAGAGCCTGGTGGAGAAGGAGTGACATTTAATGTCTCCAGATGTGGTACTTCCTTGGATGTAGGCACTGTGGGGGAGAGTGTCCAACTTTGCCTGGATGGGAATGGGGAAGGCTTCCTAGAGGAGCTGAGTTGAATTGAGCTTTATGGTAATGGGAACAAGAAAGCATTCATTGTAGGCAGAGTGAAAGATATGTGCAAAGGCACAGAGGCAGGAAATGGCGGGTTGTTGTTGGATGCCACTGAGTCACAGGGACCTCAGGCATCAGAGCAGAACTTCCCCATAGCATTTCCTAGGCTGTAATCTTCTGGTGTGGTGCTGTAGGTTAATGCACTGAATTGCAAAGTTGGTTTGAACCCCAAGGTTCGTGGTTCAAGGTCACTAGTTGCTCCTCCGAATTCCTATACAGGGTTTTTATGGGTTGGAATCAACTTGACGACACTTAACAATAGCAAGTCTTTTCAGAGAGTCCTGGTGTGGGGCTGGTGGGATAAAGCACCGGACAGCAAGGTAGGTTTGAGCCACAAGGTCAGCAGTTCAAATTCACAAGCCACTTCTTGGATACCCTATACAGGATCTGTTGCTATGAGTTGGAACTGACTCAAGGGCACTTAACAACAACAACCTTTTCAGAAGGTGACCTGGTGGGGCTCGGCTGCAAACCAACAGGTCTTCCAGCTGTTCCTCTGCAGAAACGACCTGGTGATCGCTCCTAAAAATGACAGCCTTTGGAGCAGTTCTAGTCTGTTTCGTGGGGTCATCATGAGTTGGGACAAGTGTGATGGTATACAACAGCAACAACAATCTTTATGGGTCTTTTTTTCCTTTAGAGCCACTGGTGGGTTTGTTGGTGGGTTTGGACCTCAGACCTTTTGATAAGCAGCCGACTGCTTAACCATTGTACCACCAGGGCTCCTTGGACTCCTAGTGACTAGAGGGCAGTGTAGAACTGTACCTTAAGGAGTTCTGAGACTTAACTCTTTACTGGAGCAGACAGCCTTATCTTTCTCCCTCAGAGCAGCTGGTAGATTTGAACTACCAGCCTTGTTGTTAGCAGTACAATGCTAAACTCACTGTGCCACCAGGGCTCCTTGGAAACAGCCTCGTGCCTCCAAGACTCTCTAGGTGGGGACATGATCAGCAAGGCAGAGGGTCTCTGTCCTTGTCTGTGAAACTCCTTGCCCAAGAGTTTGACTCCCACACACCCCATTATTTGCTCATGCTTCCATATAAACTTAGAAACATAATCATATAGACGTATATCCATAGGGACACTCTTGTATTACATGTTGTTGTTGTTGTTAAGTGCCGTCGAGTTGGTTCCGACCCATAGCGACCCTGTACTGGGTTTCTGAGGGTGTAAATCCTACGGGAGTAGAAAGCCTCATCTTTCTCCCGCGGAGCGGCTGGTAGTTTCGAACCGCCGACTTTCAGCCCGATTCGTAACCACTACGCACATGTGTTCTAAGTCTCGTGGCAGGCATCAACTAAGTGTGAGAGAAACAGCCAAAAAGGACCCAATCCCTGCCTCTCGGGTCCCCTTAGTCTAGTGGGGAAAACAGTAAAAAACCAGCCATTGCAAAGGACACAGGTGCCACCGGAGAGGTGTGGCTGAGCCCAGAGGTGCCCATGCCTGAATGGTTAACTCTGGGGCAGGGTCAGAAGAGTGGGGAGAGACTGCATTTTGGAAAGATGAGGAGGTGGGAAAAGGGCATTCCAGTCCCTGGAGCAGCATGCAGTGGTGTGATGCTGTGTTCCAGGAGAGCTGGAAGGCGGGGTCAGTGGGAGGGGACTTAGTCTTGAAGGTGAAGGGCAAATCTGAAATTACCACAAGTTTAAAACTGTGCTCTACAGTTTAGAAAGACCCCTCTGGCCACAGAGCAGAGGAGCAGGTAGAGCCCACTATCAGAGGACCTGTGGCAGTGGTCCCTTCCTCTCCTGAGTCCCCACCACCCTGTCCTCAGGTCTTGCACTATGTGGAGAAACCCAGCACTTTTGTCAGTGACATCATCAACTGTGGCATCTACCTCTTTTCTCCGGAAGCCCTGAAGCCCCTCCGGGATGTCTTCCAGCGTAACCAGCATGACAGGCAACTGTGAGGCAGGCCCCATGGCCCCATTACTCCAAGAACCCCCAATCACGATGCCCCATGCCCCCCCTACCCCCCACCCCCACCCCCTACCCCGGTCTCTGCAGGCTCCATCTCTACCTGCTTACCTTGCTTCTCCTCCTCCGATCTCTCTTGTCATCTCCAGCCCAGTCTCTCCCTTCCTAACCTCATTCTGTCCCTCTTCCTTATCCATCCCAGTTCCTTCTCTGTCACCGTCTGCCCACTTCCCTTCTGGTCCATTTCTCTCAAGTGTCCCAGAGATGTCTTTTGGAACAGACGGCAAGACACACCCAGGCGCACACAGGCTTGGGTGCAGACACATGTGTTCTCTTGGGCTGAGGCCCCCCTTGGAGCTAGTGCCCAGAGTGCTGCTCAGTTCCCAGGGTCCCTCTGGGCTGAGGCCTGTGCCCTTCTCTGCATCTCCTGCCTGCCTCCCCCTCCCCCAGCCCATGTCCAGGCTCATCTGTGCAGAGCCATGGCATTCCCTCCCCGTCTCTCCTGGCCTCTGTCTTCTCACCCATCTCTCTCCCCCTTCTCTCTGTGACTGTCTCTGCCTCGACAGCTGCCTTGCTCTGGGGTGAGTCTGTGCAACATCTCACCCATTGATGGGGAGGGGTTAGAGGAGTGAATGGGGAGGGGAATGTGAAAGTAGGGGGAGCCCAGGTGTGGTCCAGCTCCTGGGCAGGGATGGACAGCAGGTAAGTATTTGGGGCTCCCCAGTGATGGCGTCCCAGCGTGAGGGGGCTGGTGGGCAAAGTGACTGGATCTTACCAGGCCTGGGGAGGGGCCAGGAGCCCAGGAGTCCGAGTGGGCTGGACCCCCAGCCAGAGCTCAGCTGGGAAATGGCTCTTCTTCCTCTCTGCCAGGGAGGACTCAGCAGGCCTCTGGCCGGGAGCGGGCACCATCCAACTGGAGCAGGACGTGTTCTCAGCGCTGGCAGGGCAGGGCCAGATCTATGTGTACCTCACCGATGGCATCTGGAGCCAGATCAAGTCTGCAGGGTACACAGCCGGGGTGGGGAGGACAGGCTCTCAGTGACTTAGAGATTCTGGGGTGGTAAGCACAGGCTCTGCTGGCACCTGAGCTCTCCCCTGCCCTATGAACCCCCCCGCCAGCTCAGCCCTCTACGCCTCCCGCCTCTATCTGGGCCGATACCAGTTCACTCACCCAGAACGGCTGGCCAAGCACTCCCCAGGCGGTCCACGGATTCGAGGTATCCATCCTGTCCTAGCGCTGTCTGTGCTTTCTGCCCCCTACCTATTCACCTCTGCCCTGTGAGCCTCCACTGTGGACTCGATCCCAGGCTTGAAGTCTCAGTCCCTGTCCACCCCACCCCTCACTCCGGATATGGGGTATTTGCCCCTAGGCCCTCTCTTCTGCTTCTAGGGAACGTTTACATCCATCCATCGGCTAAGGTGGCGCCTTCTGCTGTGGTAAGTTGTGGACTCAGCCAGGATAACCGGATGGTTGGAGGCTGCTGGCCACTTCACTTTGTCCTCACCTCTTTGGAACCTTGAGCAGCTTCTGTTTTCGTATCTATTCATAGGGGATTGCACTTGGGGGTCCCTCACACCCATCCTAGGTTCATGGTATGTGCTTCTCTCCACAGCTGGGCCCAAATGTTTCCATTGGGGAGGGGGTCACCGTGGGCGAGGGTGTGCGTCTCCGAGAGAGCATTGTCCTCCACGGAGCCACACTGCAGGTAGGACTGGACCCTGGAAGCTGAGGGGAAGGCCTGAGATGAGCGAACCTCACCCACAGGCTCTGCATCTGACCTTCCCCCCAACCCACCCCCACCCCCTGCGTAACCTCAGCTGCCTCCCACCCCTCGTTACCTGGTACCCTCCATCCTCTCCCTACTCCCCTCACCTGCACTGTCCTGTCTGGCAGGAGCACACCTGCGTTCTGCACAGCATTGTAGGCTGGGGGAGCACCGTGGGGCGTTGGGCCCGTGTGGAGGGCACCCCCAATGACCCCAACCCCAATGATCCCCGAGCCCACATGGACAGCGAGAGCCTCTTCAAGGATGGGAAGCTGCTGCCGGCCATCACCATCCTGGGTACGCTCATCAGCGTGTATTCCACCTCCCGGGGGCCCAGGCCTGTGAGGTCTGGAGAAACCTCCACAGGGACTGGTCTTGGGGGTGGGGTGTGTGTGTAAATGCATGTACGTCCATTTACTGAGTGCTTGCGTGTGCCAGGCCCTGTGTGAGTCTTTGGGGGCATGAGGCCAGGGCAGGGAGGGATGTCACCGGATGGCCACAGACCCCATGATCTCCTGGGGTGCCCTGGTCACACTGCAGGCTGCCGGGTCCGGATCCCTGCAGAGGTGCTCATCCTGAACTCGATTGTTCTGCCACACAAGGAGCTCAGCCGCAGCTTCACCAACCAAATCATCCTCTGAGGGGACACCAGAAGGCCTCCCTACTCCCCTCGAGCTCCTATCCTTCCTGCCTGCCTGCCTGGCCAGCCTCAGTCTCAAAAGGCTTCGAGGAAGCCAGAATGGAATGACCCACGCTGGGAGCAATGTGGGTGGCCGAGGTACTCTGGCCTCCCTCCCTACTCCCTAATAAACCCCATGAACCTTGGAGCCAGCACTGACTCCCGCTTGTGCCTGGGCTGGGGGTGGGGGCGGAAGGGGGGCAGCTGAGTCAGCCCCCCCCCACATTAGCATTTAAATTGGAGTCGTTGCTGCGGGCTCATGAATAATGAATCCTGAGCCCGGGTAAGTCTCCCCTCCCACTGCCTCAGCCTCTTGCTCCGGAGGAAGGCCCGGCAGGCACTGCAGCAGTCTGGCCCCTGCCGTGGCCCCTGCTCCGCCCCCCCCTGTTCCTCTTCAGTGGACCTGGCTCACATTCTGGGCACCAGGCACCTGAAGGCAAGGGGAAGGACTCTGGTCTGGAAGCAGCTTGCCTGCGCCCCAGACTTGGAGGCAGATCACCCAGCAGCCTCTCCCCTCAGTCCCCACCGAGCCCCAGCCCTGGCCCGCTTTCTGCTTTGCCAGCTCCATCTGCTCCCAGCCTGGCTCTTGGCGAAGTGGGCCTTCTCCCCACCCGAGGCCTGTGTGTCTGTCTCCTGCTCCCCTGGCAGACTGGGCCAGCGGAGCGGGTGCCGCTCTCCCTAGAAGTGGGGGATGGGGATCTGTTCTGAGAGGCCCCCTCTCCACATTCCAGAAACCCCAAAGAAACCTATTCATCTACCATGTGTGCCCATGACCCCCCTGTGCCCCTTTTGGTGCCCCCCTTTCCCCAGCTGTGGGTGCAAAGCATCTTTGCCAGATGAGCTGGTAATGATCGTAATCTGCTAATTGAGAGGAATCTAATTACCCGAAGAGAATGGGGGGGCAGGGCGTGGGTGGGAGGGAGGAGAGGGTCCTGGTGGCAGACAGGGTGCTGGGGCCTTGTTATCAGTACCCAGGCCTGCTTCAGGGCGCAAGATGGCATCGTTTTGTAGCAGAAGTACTTTCTGGGAGCTCAGCTAAGGGGGAAATGTGGGACTGGATAGGCCCTGTAGGCTGGGTAAGCAGGTGGGAAGTGACCCAGGGCTGGGCAGTTCTGACTTCTCACCTGGCCCCTCTCCCCAGTGTCCTTGTCCCTTCCTCCAAGCCAGACCTCTGTCATTGCCCCTTAGAGTTGGGAGGGGTGGCAGTTACTCCCTGGGACTGGAGTCTCCTCCTTGAGGAAGGGGCAGGGAAAGGGGGGGGTGCCATGGGTCCAGGAGCTGAGTCCCTTTTGCCTCCTCCCCCACTCCTGACCCCTCTGTTCCGAGTGGTTGGCAGAGGCCATGGCAGCTCCATCATAAATATGATAATTTAATTATTTTCTCAGCAAAACACCGTGAAATCCAATAAGTCTGTGTCAGGCCCTGGCCCCCGGGACCCCCCTCCTAGGCCGGGGTGGGGGGTGAGGACTGGGTGGGAGTGGAATTGGAAGGGGAAAGGGTCAGTGTTTGGGGGAGGGGCAGCGAAGGGAAGTCTTCAACTGAGCCTGACTAGCCCCCCCCTCAGGGTCGCGGAGTCACTGTTGTTTGTGGGAGATGTCTAAGGAGAGAGGAGTCTGAAAACTCCCCTCTCTTTCCCCCTTTTTTCCATCCTTGTTACCCTGGGAGGAGTCTGGGGCCCCATCCAGCCTTGAGGGGACAGTCAGAGACTGACGACATAAGAGCTCTGCCTCAGGAGACGGGACAGAGCTGGGGGTGCCCATCCACCTCTGGGACCTTACGCTCAACTTTCATTGGCCCCATAGGGGTAGGAGGGCACTGGCCGTGGGAGGGATTGAGGCAGGAGAATCAGGAGGGAACTGGGCTGGGAAGTGGGGGATGAACAGGGGGAGGAATGCGGGGGAGGGGTGCGTTCCTGCCATTAGCGCTTTTTTTCGGTTTCCATAAAAAGATTATTCTGTAAAATCAGCGAGGGAGAGCGTACTGGGGGCCTGGGAGGGGGGTGGGTCCTTGGCACCAAACTGGATGGGGCGACGGGAGAAGAGCTAGGGACAGGGACAGAGTGTGGAGAGCAATTTGGATGGGCGTCAGGAGCCACGAATACAGATGGGAGAGGCTGGTCCGGCAGGGACAAGACCCCGGTACCCAGGACCCTGGTCCCAGCCCCAGCTCAATCTCCTCCCCTGGCCCTGGCACTTAGCAGCCATTATCGGGGGAGCAGATTGCAGCCCCCTCCCCTTCTCCGGGAAGCAGGCACAGCTGGGGCCCTGCCACATCTGCCGCATCAGCGCGGAGCACAGCTGGGTGTGCCCAGAACCAAGCTCCCCAAAACACAAAGAGGGGAGGGTGGGGCCAAGGAGAACCCAGACCCTTGAGACTGAGACTGACACCTCTGCCAACAGACACTTCTCAAGGCTCAGCTACACCTACCAACACGTTCCCTCGTGCGCAGACAAGAGAACTGACAAACAGGCAATTACTCTGCCCCGCCCGCCACCCCCGTTCTCCTCCCCCCCACCTCCTCTCCTCCTCCCTTTCCTTCCCCTCTAGCTCCCCACCGTCACCACGGCCACCTTGGAGCCGCCCTCGGCTGTCAGCTGAGGGGGGCAGGGACCTCCCACTCCAAGCACGCCCTTTGGGGAGGGCAGGAGGTAGAAGGTGCACCCAGGTCCTAGGTTCAGACTGGGGAAACCATCTGCCCTCGCTTTAAGCCCACAACCTTCCCCACAAGACAGCCTCTCTGGAACCCAAACTCGCCACAGCCTAGCTGGTTAACCTCTTGGACACGCCTTATACCATCAGCTCCCTCAAGGGGGCGCTATATGCCCTCCATCTCTAGCAGTTAGTCCAGGCTGGGGCACCGCAACCCCTGCCTGCGCCCCCAGTAACCAGTCCTCAGCAATTCTCAGCTCCGCTGCTGCCCCTGCTGTACGAGGGGCTCCCACAATGGTAGGAAAGCCCTGCCTTTCCGCAGTAGCCACCCCCAGAACAGATTATCTGGAGTCCCTTCTTTCCTCCCTCCTTCCAGTCAATGGTCACCCCTTGGACCGATTCCATCTTGTGCCCTTCGAAGCCCTCATTTTCCTCACTCATCTGCTTGGTCCTGATGTCTTACCCTCAACTCTCCCTGCCTCCCGCCATGTCCCACAGTGAGCGTCCCCCTTGCCCCTCCGAGCTTTAATCCCTCCCGCTGCTATACTACCTTATCTGCTCCCAGCAGCTTTCGCTGCTGCAAAGCCGTCTCCCCCTCCTTCCTGGGATCCTCTCCCTCTCCTTCCTGGCCTCCCTCTGCTCCCTGACCACCCTCCTCTCCCTGCCCCCCACCGGGAGTCTGCCACTCAGGCTCCTGACTGCCACCAGACCTGCACCCTTCCTTTTGCCCTTCCTCCAGCCCCAGCCAGCCTGCTACCTGTCCCCAGCCTCCTACCCTGAAACTGAGGAGCTGTCTTCACTAGGCCCCACAGATGTCTGTTCTGTCCAGCCTGGATTTTTCTTTTCTTCTCCCTGGCCTCCTCCCCAGTTCCTCTGAACACTCTCCATATTGGTCCTGGACCCCTCCCTTCAGTTCTGGTGACCCCCTGCCTTTACTTGGAGGTATACCCACATGGGAATAGGGGATAGAGTCATAGGAGAGGGTGTTAGGCTGAACCAGCCCTAGGAAGATGGGGTGAGGGGTGTGCAGAGTGCTGGCGGATAGTGGGGGCAGGGCCCGGGCAGCTGGACGCTAACCCTCTCCAGTCGCCTCAGATCACGTCCAGGACCCCACCCCCCATAGCTGGGACTCTCATTAACCACTTCTCCTGCCTCGTCTGCAGCATAAATAACCCAGATAAATCAGCTGCCGTCCGCCCCCCGCCCCTCGGCCCCCGCACAGCCCGTTTGTCACCGCTGCTCGCTCACCAGCCAGCCCTAGCCCCCCCATCCTTGTCCCTTCCCGCCCACAGCTGTCCCACACTGGCTCATCCCCTATCTGCATCAGGGCCAGGCTAGAAACAGGTGTCTGGTCTGGGGAGGTTACCAGAGAGTATCCCCTGGGATCAGAAGGCTAGGGACTCTAGGGTGATGCTGTATATACATCAGGGGCTCAGAAAGGCACACAGTTTGGGGGTGGTCCCCGAGAGCTAGGGTGTGGGAAGCTTCTCAAATCTTCCTTGGAACTCCAGTAGCCTTTGGGACTTTTTGCCCAATTAAAACCTCTAGATCTCTTCTTAATAGCACAGTGGATTACACTTTGAGCTGCTAACTGCAAGATCAGCAGTTCGAATCCATGAGACTTTTTGCAGGAGAAAGATGAGGCTTTCTACTCCCATAAAGATTTACAGCCTTCGAAACCCTATACGGGGTCGCTATGAGTTGGAACCGACTTGATAGCATGCAGACCTCTGCCGAGGTGCCTTGAGCTAGAATCATCCTGCCGTCCCAGTCGGTTCTCACCTCTGCCCAAAGTCTCTCTCACCTCGATCGTTCTTCCTATCAGCAGCCCTGGGTGGGTGAGGTGGGGTAGATAATTGAGCTATGAACAAATCTGAGGAATGGGGGAAATCGGAGGGCATAGGAACGTTGGCTAAGGCTTCACATCCTGACCCAGCAGAGTGTGAAGACACCCCGCCACATACACTCAGCCCTAGGGTCCTTAACCACCCCTTCCTCCTTGTACACACCCAGTTTAGGTTGAGGCCAGCCGCACTTGGCCCTGATGCGTCACTGCAAGGGGCAGCTGGTCCCCTGGGGATGAAGGGGAAGCAGGGAGGGTTGGGGGAGCCTGGACTCAGGACTGGGTGGGGGTGGGGAAGAAGCTGGGCCGGGCCCCAGGGACCAGCTGGGCAATGAGCCGGGGAAGCAGCCGGGAGGCTAAATGAGGGAGATTATCACCCAACTGCAGCAGGGCAGAGAGGGAGGCAGGCAGGGAAGCGGGGAGAGGGAGAGTGGGGACGGGGACCAGAGGCGAAGGGGGTGTAAAGGGAAGGAGGGGGCCAGAGGAACCCTGGGAAGAGTGGGGGGGGCAAGAGATGGGCTGGAAGGAAGAGAAGGAATTCCCACTGAGCATAACCAGATTCCTGGGGAGACTGGGTGATGCAGACAGGGGCAATTAGACAGCTGACTGTGGGGCAGTGGGAGGGCTGGGAGCAGCTAATTACTGCTCCACTTCCAAGTGGCCAGACCCCCACCCATACCCAACTTTATTCCTTACAGAGGTCAAAAGCTTCCTGCTATTCCTGCAGGAAGAAAGCATGTGGAGTGGGCTTATGGTGGAAGCTAGGTGTAGGGAGTGGGGGTGACCCCCAAGATCTGTGACTGGCAGGAAATTTCAGGGGTTATGTGTAGACTCCAGGGCAGCAAGGGCTACTGGGGAGAGCTTGGGGGACAGCTCCCCGTCTTCTTGGCAGAGCCCCAGACTGAAGTAACCTTAAAAAAGCAATTAAATCACCTTAAAAAAAAAAAACTCAGTAAAGGAAAAATCAATCGTAGGAGAAAGGGGAAGAGAGAAGGATGGGGGCAGGGAGGGCTGGGGAGTCTACTAGGGAGGGGCTGCCCGGAGAGGGGACAGAGAAAGTGGACAGTCTGTACCACTTGGACGCTCGTGTTAGTTTAGCAGCTGCTTCCAGGGCCAACCCCACCTTCCTCTCTGGAGTACCGGATGGATGCTGTCCCGACCCCAGGGTTGGGTCATTCCAGTTTATGGCACCATCTAGAAGCTTCCGGGGAGCCTAGCTGTGGGACCCCTGGGGAGCTTACTTTGCTCAGTGTTGGAAACAACCCAAGCAGGGTCCCAAGCGTGGCCAGAGCTGGGTGTGTGGGTGGGCTGCAAGCTGGGTGACCTGTGAGGGGACCTGACCTAGCCTCATGGCCAGGTGGGCAGTGTTTCCTTGCCACCTCAGGAGTCACCCCTGAGCCCCTCCCCCTCGGCCAGACCAGGGCTGTGGCTGGCAGGACTGGCCTGACACTGGGGAGGGGTGGCCACTGGGCAGCGGCGGGTGGACCTCGGGCTCTAATCCCCAGCAGCTGCCGTTTCCCTCAGATCGATTCCTTCTCACTTTTTTTTTCAGCTGCTGGTTCCGCGGCTCGGATCGATGGAGCTGCCTCCCCCGCCCAACCGTGCTTCCTCTCTCTGCTGCTCATTAGTGCCCCGATTAATCAGCCCCCTCTTCCTCAGAGGGACAATTGCTTCCTTCCCCTGAAGGGTTCATGCTCTCACGAGGGTCCCCAAGGGCATAGCTGCTCACTTTCTGAAACCCCCCTCAACCCTTGGAGCACTAATGTGGTCCCTCTAACAGTGTTCCCCAGCTCTGCCTGAAGTGACAGTCCATAGGCCTGCTTCCCCCTCCCCAGGAGGAAAGCCCCCAAGGGGTGACCCTGCCCCATTCTTCAGGACAGCCAGGAACCCCTGCATCTGGTTTCTTAGGACAGCAGCTCCTCCTGGGAAAGCCAGCCCCTGTCCCCAGTCTCCCCAGCACGCCCACTTGGGGTCTTCCTCTCCCTCCATTCCATACATTCCCTCCCCACATATAAAGTCTCCCCTACATCCTCCCTGTCCCCTGGTCTGCTCCCCAACCCCTCCCTAGCCTGGCTGCGACAAGGAATTTGGCGACATTTGGTGAAACAAATGCACAATTGAGTCCAGGAGGATGCCCTCTGTCCCTGATGCATGAGTGATTGAGATTGGGGTCCAAGTTGGGGAGTGGGAGGCCAGCCTCCCCAAAGGGGTGGGTGCAAGGTAGATGTTGAAGTCTGCAGTCAAGCTCTAGGAGAGCTAAGAATCTTGGTGGAGTCTGAGTTACCCCCTTGTCTGTCTTGCCTGCTTTCTTCTCTCCCTACCCTCATTCAAACAAGTGGTCTTCCAAGGAGTTTCTGGCAGGGCTAGTAGGGTGAGGTGGTGGTTGGGTGCTGGAGTCCGGGAGGTTGGGAGAATTGGGTAATCCTCATAGGGTGTGGTCTCCAAAAGTGGCAAAGAGGAGCTGAGGACTCCATGCAGTACTCTTCTCTGGGTGGCCTGGGAGTGGGGCCAAGTGGGGTCCCCATAAGTAGCTAGGGTGGATGGAGTAAGAGTTTTGGGGACGGCTTGATGAGGTCTCAAGCAGGAACGACTGGGGATCCCTGTCCCAGGCTAGGGGCTGTCCCCGACCCGACTCCTGCCACCCGTGCTGCCGGTGAAACGCTCTTGACATGTCCTGAATTATTAAGCACGGGGTGGGCTCCGGAGCACATGCTGAGTGGAACGGCTGGGGCTACGCGGCGTGGAGCAGCGCTCGCTCCCTCGCTCGCTCGCTTGCAGGGACACACGCAGGGGCTGACAGCTGTGCTGGTGCTGATAAGGGAAGCCACAAGGAGACGATCGAGGAGAGAGACAAGCGGCAGCAGAGGCAGCGGCGGCAGCAGAGGCGGCTCCAGGGCTTTGGAGCTGCTGGGGAGTGGGAGTGACGCCCCCACCTCAGGGCCCCCACCCTGTCCCTGTCCTCCTCCCGCTTGCCCTGAGTTTAGAAGAACAGCCTCTGCCACTGCCGCCGCACCGGGGCTGCTGGCCAGGGAGGGACAGGGGCAGCAAGGCTCCGGCCAGTCCCAGCAGCCGGGGACAGATGCCGATCGAGATTGTGTGCAAAATCAAATTTGCTGAGGAGGATGCGAAACCCAAGGAGAAGGAGGCAGGGGATGAGCAGAGCCTCCTGGGGGCTGCGCGGGGGGCTGCAGCCCCCCGGGACCTGGCCACCTTCGCCAGCACCAGCACCCTGCACGGGCTGGGCAGGGCCTGTGGTCCGGGCCCCCATGGACTGCGCAGAACCCTGTGGGCACTGGCCCTACTCACCTCATTGGCAGCTTTCCTTTACCAGGCATCCAGCCTGGCCCGGGGCTACCTCACCCGTCCTCACCTGGTGGCAATGGACCCTGCTGCCCCAGCCCCAGTGGCAGGCTTCCCGGCTGTCACCCTCTGCAATATCAACCGCTTCCGGCACTCGGCACTCAGCGATGCCGACATCTTCCACCTGGCCAATCTGACAGGGCTGCCCCCCAAAGACCGGGATGGGCACCGTGCGGCCGGCCTGCGCTACCCAGAGCCCGACATGGTGGACATCCTCAACCGCACTGGCCACCAGCTTGCCGACATGCTCAAGAGCTGCAACTTCAGTGGGCACCACTGCTCTGCCAGCAACTTCTCTGTGGTGAGTTCTGCCAGCTGGCCTGCCCGGCCCAGGGTGGCCAGAGGCTGGAGGGGAGGGAGAGTGTGTGGGGCCATCCTCCACAGGGCTTCCCTTCCTTCCGTCACCAGAGGCCGGCCTGGTGTCTCCCCCCCAGGTCTGGTGTTTCCCTCTGGCTTCTCAGCCACGGAGCTGGGGGTGCTCGTAGGGACTTACCCTGCTGCTGCTCTCCTGGGTTCTGCTGCTCCTGCAAGGCCAGGTTTGGGGGTCCTGAAGCTGGTCAGCTTGCAGGGAAGGGATGCACCCTCCCAAGGCCAAGCCAATGGACCCCCATCTTCCTTTTGCTTCTGTGGCTAAGGGACCCCTCTCTCCACTGAGCTGAGAGTGATGGGGAGGGAGTGTTTGGGAGGGGGGCTCCATCTGGGAAAGGAGTCAGGACTGCCTTTTGGGGAGCTGGCCTGACTGGTAGGCTGGATCCAGAGGACCGAGGTGGACACTCTGCCAGCGCCTCTCTGCCTCTGTGGGTCTCACACCCCTTTCTCAGACTCCCCACACACATCCTTCTTTCATGCTGTCCCTTCCCAGCCCTCGCTCCCCAGGCCCTCCCTCTGGCTGCTCCCTTGCCCGTCTCTGGCTCTTACACTGAGAATCACTCATTCACTCTTATGTTCATAACTCACCCTGGCTGCTGCCCAGCGCTCTATCTCTCTTTCTCTCTCTCTCTCTCTCTCTCTCTCTCACACACACACACACACACACACACACACACACGCTCCTGCTGGGGACAGTTTCTTGCACACCACCTCACTCGGTGTACCTGTCACTACGCTCACTTGCACACCTGCACACCCACACACCAGGCGAGCCACTCATTTCCATGCTCACATCCCAGTTCTGACTTTGCTGTTAAAGGTAGGGTCACACTGTAGATGCCAACCCCCTGTGGGGTCACACTGTGAATGCCACCCTGTCACATGTGTGGAGAAGCATTGGGAACTGGTGTGGTCCCTCACCCATGCGTGTGACAATGGGTGTGTGCACCTTGTACGCTGTCTATCTGTCAGGGTTCCGTTCACCCAGTCTCAAGGTATCTATTATTCATGGTGCAGGAGACAGACGCCTGTCCCCAGCCTGGTTCACTTCCAGCATAGTGGATGTGTTTGCATCCCTGTCACCAGTGCCCGGTGCATATGCAAATATGTGGCATCAACATGGTGCCCACTCAAGCTGAGCCTCCAATGCCAGCCTCAGAGATGGGGGCTTTCCTTCCTCACTGCCTCCGCCAGACCCCCGGTTCTCATTCACTCACTCACTGCCTCCAGCTAGCTTCCTGGCCCCCACCAAGCCTGCTCCTCTGGTACCTCCTTCTGCTGGGTGCTGGGAGTTGGGGAGGAATCAGAAAAGGGACAGGAGGGAGATTGTCTAGAAGTCAGGGAGCAGTGGCCACATGGCCTGTTGTCCTGCTGTGTGGCTAAGAAAAAACAGTTCTAGTTCCCCCAATCCAGGGCTGGTGGGGTGTGGGGCATGAATGTGGCCTCTAGGACCCCTGGACTCCTCTGTCCTACATCCTGACCTGGCCAAGTTGGAGAGGGGGGCAGAGCCCAGTCTCAGCAGGTGCTGGTGGGGCAGAAATCAATGGGGTCTTTGTGTTTCTGAGCAGGAGGGAGTTTGTCTCAGGCCCCTGTTAGGGGTGGGCAGGAAAGAGGAAGGGTAATGAAACCTCAGTGGAGGGCAGTGAGGAAAGGGGGCAGACAGGCAGGGGGGTTCCTGCCTGGCCTCTAGGAAAGGATGGGGATGTCTGGAGGTTATAGGAGCAGGGATTCTCCGGGTCAGGCATCTTGGAGGTGGCTAGGAAGGGGAAGGGGGACTGTTTCCCTTTGGTATTCTGGGAGCTGGAGAGGGAAGTTTTGGGGATTCAGCTACACAAGACAATGAGTGGGGATGTGGGGCAAAGCAAGCATGGGGGCCAGGAGTTCCCCTCCTCCTCCTCCTCAACTCAGCTAGCCTTTCCTTTTCCCATCTGCCTCAGCGCAGCCTAGCCCCTTAGCCTTTGTCATGTCCCTCTTCCCCTCTGCTGAGTGTCATGCTTCCTTGGAGCCCGCAGCCTGATCTGAGTCTGCTGCAACTCAGAGACTGTTGGAATCAATGGGTTAGGATGAAAGCCCAGGAATGTTTGGGAACTGGAGAGGAAGGGCTGGGGTCTGATGAGGACCTGAGCCCAGGGTGGACTCTGTGAAGGAAAGCTGGGTGCAGGAACCAGTGGGCAGGGAATCAGTTAGAACATGGATTGTGAGCCAGGCGCTGACAGCAACAGCTTTGGGTAAGGGGCTGTAATGTGTTTTCTGTTGCTTTCCTCCTGTTTCTTCCTCCCCACTCCCCACTCTGCTGTGACCTTTCCTCTGGAATCCAAGTTAATAAATGTCACATTTTCCAGCCTATTTTTACTCCGGGTAATGCACCCTCCCCCAGTCCCTTAAGCTGCTGCTCTTGCTTCTGCTACCACCGTAATCACTCTCACCCCCACGTTCCCAAAGATCCCCTCATTTACACCCCATCCGACAGTCAATCAATCAGTCCACATGAGGCTCCGGAGAGCCTACTATCTATGTGTCAGGCTCCCTGCTCGTGGCTGTGGGACGGAACAAAGAGAGGAAAGCCCAGGTCCCTGTCCTCAAGCAGCCTACGGTCTTGTGGTGGAGTGGGGACAGGGGCACTCAGAAGCTTAACCAACCATGCAAGAGTTAACCAGCCATGCGTACCATGTCATAAGGTGCCAAAATTAACTGCCAAACAAGCTGCATGGATATAAGAGCCTGAGTTCAGATGGAGCAGCCACTCTGGGCTGAAGAGGGCTGGGAAGGCTTAAGGGATGAGGTAGGCTGGGCGAGGTTTGGAGAGGAGACAGAAGAAAGGGCTCCGGGTGGTGGGGAGGCTCTCTCTCTCCAGTCATGTACTCTTCCACCTAGAGCTTCTTCACCTCTTCTCCTCCTGTGTCCGCTCTTCACTGAGCCTCATACTGACCCGCTCCCACCTACAGCTCCTACACTCACACCTTCTAATGGCTCTTGGTTCCTTCTCTCTCCCACATCCATCGGCTCCACACCCCGATGCTCCAAGTCCCATCTATTTTAGCCCACCTCCAAGGCTTGTCCTCAGCCTGCCCACTGACTAAACTCTCTATTATCAAGTCAATTCCAACTCCTAACAACCCTATATAGGGTTTCTGAACTATAAACCCTTACTGAAGCAGACGGCCTCATTTTTTTTCCGTGGAGTGACTAGTGGATTTGAACCACCAACCTTATGGTTAACAGCCGACACCTAATCCACAGTGCCTCGAGAGCTCCTTGCCCACTTACTGTTGGTGTTGTTGTTAAGTGCCGTCAAGTCAGTTCCGACTCATGGAGACCCTGTAGAGGGTTTACAACAAGCAGCTGGTGGATTTGAACTGTCGACCTTGTGGTTCACAGTCCAGTGTTGAAAATTCTTTCCTCCCTAGGCTTAGTTTCTTTATGCACAGGTTATCCTAAACTTCAGCACCTTCTCTCACCTGGAATCTATATAGGGAAACAGCCCAGTGTGTGGGATCTGGAACCAGATTGTCTAGATTTGAACTTTGACTCTACCCTTTAAGCTGTGTGGCCTGGGGAAGTCAAAGGTATTCATTAAATAGGATATTTGTTGTTAACTGATGCTGGCTTGGTTTCTGCATCATGGTGACCCCATGCACAATAGGACCAGGTTTTTGTTGACTGATTTTTGGAAAGTAGGTTACCAAGCTTTTCTTCCTAGTCCTCTTCATCTGGAAGTGCTACTGAAACCTTGAAAGTTTCATAGTAACACTCTAGCCTTCAGTGACAGACCGAGGTGGCTGCACCTGAGATGCACTGACTGGGAATCGAACCCAGGTCTCCTACACAGAAGACAAGAATGCCACCACTGAATCCTCAAACCCCAAGCCCACTGCCATTGTGGTGATTCTGCCTCACAGTGACCCTCTGGGACAGAATGGAACTGCCCCTTTGGGTTTCTGAAGTTATAAATCTTTACAGAAGCAAGCAGCCTCATCCTCCTCCCCAGGAGCAACTGGAGGGCTCAAACTGTTGAATCCTTGTTGTTGTTGTTGTTAAGTGCTGTTGAGTCAGTTCTGACTCATAGTGACCCTGTATGGAGTTACCAAAGATTGGCTGGTAGATTTGAACCACCAACTTTGTGGTTAGCAATCCAGTACTTACCCTATAGCAACATACCAAGAGTCTTGTTGTTAAGTGCCATTGAGTCAATTCCGACTCATAGCCACCCTGTATAGGGTTTCTAAGGAGCAGCTGGTAGATTTGAACTGCCAACCTTATAGTTAGCAGTGCAGTGCTTATCTCACAGTGCCACACAGAATTCCTGGCGGTGGTGGTTATGTGCTGTGGAGTTGGTTTTGACTCATAGTGACCCTGAACAGGGTTTCCGAGGCTGTAAATCTTCACAGCAGCAGAAAGCCTCATCTTTCTCCCGCGGAACAGCTGGTAGTTTCGAACTGCTGACCTTGCAGTTCACAGCCCGATTTGTAAACACTACGCTACCAGAGAGGATGTCTGTAAGGGCTCACCTCGTTATCTGACATGCAGTACACACTCTGTAAATGTTAGCTGTTGTAAGCGTTGCCACCCTTGTCCTGGTTATTGCAGTCTGATGGTTCTCAGCACCACCTGCTGCTTTCTGACCCCTGTGCTGGCATCAGCTCCTCCCATCACCCAAGCCCCAGGCCCACTTTCTCTATCCTACCCTAGCATCTCTCTCTATCCAACCTGCATATGATGTGCACATACTCTCCAGGGATGGCCAATAAAACGTCCTGTGATGATGGAAATGCTCCCTACCAATGTGGTCCAGTGTGGCAGTCACTAGCCACATGTGGCTTTTGAGCACTTGAAATGTGGTTTGTGTGACTGAGAAGCTGAGATTTTCATTTAAATAGCAACATGTGGCTAGTGGCCACCGTATTGGAGAGTGCAGCTCTAGCTGGCTCCGGACTCTGGCAGAACTAGGCATTACAACTGGGATCAAAGGGTATAAAGTGATAGCCCCAGGCTGTGACAGGAAGGCAATTCAACTCTCTGCACTGGGACCCAGGCTGGGTTGAGGGTGGTAGGGGTTTGGGGTTATCTGGAAACGCCATATTAACAGACATACTCCTTTCCAGATGCAAACTATGACCTTGGTCTTTTCTATTCAACTGTCTGGAAAACTGAGGCACAGAGGGGTTAGAGAATTGCGGTGGGGCATGCCCTAGCCCCTGGTGGGGCAGAGGACAAGGAATCTGTGGGCACCTCACAGTGTTCATGTCCCTCTAGGCTCTCAGGCTCTCACGCTTTCCTCCCCCGCCCGACCCTGCTTCCCCACACGCTGGTGACTGTGTGCCTATTAATCACTCGCCCTGTTCTCTTCCTCTCTACTAATCAGGCACAATTAGATGGGGCCTCTTCCAGCTGGGCAGTCACCCTCCCTGCCCTCCTCCCTCCTCACCCAGCTCCACCCCAGCCACCATACAGGACAGCTCAGAGGAAGGGGGAGGAAGGGCTGAAGCATGCAAGCCCATTATCACTCTTTGTCCCTCCCTCCCAATCTGGGGCTACTTGGCAGGCTGTCCCCTTCCTTGAATCCAACTTTCCCCTTGTCCCCTTTCCTAGGGGTGGTCAGGCCAGGACTGATAGTCTCCGCCCTTTCTTGGTCATGGCAGGGGCTACTCAGATCTATCCTTAACTCTATACCTTTGCCATTGGGTCAGAAGGTTTGGGGGCTGCCTCTTAGGCTCTGGGAGGGAGGACGTCCCTCTGAGGTTGCTCCAGGCCTCTTACTTGCCAGTTGAGCTCACCTCCTATTAAGCCCTCTGTCCCCTTTAGTCCCCATCTGCTCCTAAAACATGAAGCTTGAAAACAGTTCAACGTGTAGTTCAAGATTGGTTGTGCCCTCAGGAGTCGGGCAGGTGACGTCAGTAAGGGATAGGGAGGTCTTCGGAGAACTGGAGGTCACAGTCCAGGAAGGGGACAGATTCTTTGGCTCCAGTTAACTCTTGCCCTTCGGTCAGGAACACCCAAAGGTGGTACGCCTTCCAATTGGTCAGGAGACCTCCCACACCTTATTTTAGAAACACCTCTCCTGACTTTAAAAACATTACAAGCTACCTGGTAGCGTTGTGTTGAAGTGCCGTGGTGTCAGTTCTGACCCATAGTGACCCTGTACGGGGTTTCCGAGGAGCATCTGGTGAGCTTGAACTACAGACTTTGCAGTTCAAATGGCTTTGCAGTCTGGCACATTAACCCACAGCGCCACACCAGGAGCATTGTTGTTGTTAAGTGCCGTCGAGTCGGTTCCGACCCATAGCGACCCTGTACAGGGTTTCCGAGTGGTTACCTATTGGGCTGCTAACCGCAAGGTCAGCAGTTTGAAACTACCAGCTGTTCCGCGAGAGAAAGATGAGGCTTTCTGTTTCCATAAAGATTTACAGCCTCGGAAACCCTGTAGAGGGTCGCTAAGAGTCGGAACTGGCTCCACGGCACATAACCACCAAGGCCAGGAATCCTGTGTGGCACTGTGGGATAAGCACTGCACTGCTTGCAGGTTGACAGTTCAAACCTACCAGCTGTTCCTTAGAAAGGGTGGATGGGTGGCTATGAGTCTGAACCGACTCCACGGCACACCACCACTACCACGGGCTGCCTACAACTCAGAGACCAGATTGCACTTCCTTGTATACACTCTCGCAATTGCCTCACCGCTCCCCAACCCCCCTCCCCGCCCCCTGCTGCCCCTCTGGCCCTCCTAAAGGGGGCGCTCTTAGTGTGGTTGCTTCTAACTCGGTAACGGAG
The DNA here is from genome assembly GCF_000296735.1 of Chrysochloris asiatica. Classification (NCBI taxonomy): domain Eukaryota; kingdom Metazoa; phylum Chordata; class Mammalia; order Afrosoricida; family Chrysochloridae; genus Chrysochloris; species Chrysochloris asiatica. The sequence continues at coordinate 9,839,466 of NW_006408628.1, forward strand.
TTGGAGGGAGGTTTATCCATGTGGCCCAGTAAGGCAGGGCCTGTTAACAATCACATAGGGCCAGTTTCAAGGACAATGGGGAGGGCCGTGAGAGAACGTGCCCCACCCGGCCCCACTCAGCAGCCCTATGGCCTCTTCATTAATCAGGAATCAACCCCGAGCTGGGCTCATTATCAGCTCAGCTTCTGGAAGCACTGCCGGAAGATGCTGATTAGGACTTGAAGAAAAGGCCCCCACGCCCCCTCCTGGCCTCTGTCTTTCTCCCCTTCCTGTGCTTCCTGGACCTCTGCCCTGGTCCTCTTTGGGGCTGCTAGGCTCAGGCTTGGAGCAAGGAAACGGGTATTCCAGGGAACACTAGGAATGCTGAGTATGGGGTTGCCCTGGCTGACGTCCCTGAGTCAGTGGGGTCCTGCTTAGTGGTGGTGGTGAGCCTGGTCCAAACCAGATGGACAGCCACCCTGGTAGAGGGCTGTGGGTTATGGGTGCACCCCTGCCCTTCCAGCTTTCCCACAATCACGCCTCGATCGAGCAGCTTGGACAGAAAGCGGTGGAGACAGCGGGAACAGCAGATTGGAGGGCTAAGGGGAGGTGACCTGCCTGTGTTTTGGGCAAATATGGTGGAGGTTTAGGTAATCAGAGCCTTAGGACCAGCAGGGATAAATGGGGGTAGACAGACAGGAGGAGGACAAATGCGGGTGTGTGTGTGTGTGTGTGCGCGCGCGCGCGTGCGGGTTAGGGGGGGTGGACAATGAGGACAGGAGAGTTCAGTTTTCCAAAACGGGGAGTCCGACTGCACTTCCCTGGGTTTCCAGAAAGGAAAGGGGAGACTGGAAGAGCTAGAAAGCCAACCCCCCAATTTTACCCATGCCCTTGGGACATCCATTTTAGGTTGGAGGGGGCAGTTCCAGAAAGATGGGCAGAGGCTGCAGCAGCCGAGGCGGCAGCGAGAGAGTTCAGAGAGGAGCCACGGGATGATTAAGGGGAAATGGAGGATTGATTTAGGAGGAAAGATTAAAGGAGCTAAATCCGTGGCGCTTGGCTCAGCGGTGACTAAGCGTGGACAGGATAATAGCTTACAAATGTGTGAAAGGTGTAAATACCAAACGGGGGGAGGGGAGACGCTCGGCGGGCCAGGGGAGCGGGCACCGGGGTTGGACAAGCCGCAGGGGGTGTGAAGGGGGACTCTTGGGTGACTCCCCGGGAGGCCGGTCTCCTGCCTGCTGGGGACTTGGGGGAGAGAAATGGGGTGTGCGGGAGCTCCGGGTTCAAAGGAGAGGTTCCATTCCCGGGGAGCGGCTGCTACGGCCTGGCGCTGACCTCCCCGTCTCACTTCCGTCGGCCACGGAGCTGAGGGTACGGGTTCAAGTCCTACCCCTGAACCCCTCAGCGCCCCTCCGCACCCAGGCCCTTCGCCCCCCCCCCTCCAGGAGCCCCCCGCCCGTCGCCTGGGCTCTCGTCCCATACCCCTCCCCGGCCGCGGCGGGCGGTGGTGTCCCCCTCCGCGGTGAAAGCCTCTGGCGCTGCTGTGTGCGGAGGTCACTTTGCCGAGGAGCCGAGAGCCGTGGGAATGCAAATGAGGCAAACCCGGGGAGGAGAGCGGAGGAGCCCGCGGAGACGGAGGGAGGGCGCGCTGCGCAGTGATGGATGCCTGCCCCGCGGGAGCGAGCTGGCGGCGGGGAGTGAGCCTAGGGTGCGGCTCTGGGGTGCGGGCGGGCAAGATCTAGCTGCCGAGGGGTGCGCGTTGAAGGTGCTGGGGCCTGGGTTCGGGGTGAGGGGCTTCCACCCACCCGCCGTCACCGCCATGGTTGCACTCCCGCCCGGCCGTGAGGGTGCGCTCTACTATGTAGCAAAACGCAGCACCACGAACTTTTCATCGAGGGGCGGGAATGTCAGGGAAGGATTTCGTTATAAATTAAAAACATTCCCGCCTGGAAAATTGACTTTCTAGGGTTTGAAGCCTAAACGGCTGCTGCGTATAACAGCTGCTTACCTGAATCTGGGGGTTTTGCAGAGTTCTCGCGTTTGGAGACATGGCGCCCGCCAGGAACCACCTCCTTCTAGGACGCCCTAGCCCTCCCAGCCCCTCCAGCCCTCCCAGCCCTTCCAGCCCCAGCCTGTCAGTCACTGGGCCTCGACCCACCTACTCCTTCCCACCCCCAAATCACACATTTACATTTGAACTAGCACTGCCTGCTTTTCCTCTTAGGCCTACAAGCATTTTCACCCCCTGAAAGGCAATGGGTGACTTTGGGGTGGGGGTGGGAGTTGTAAGCAGGGCAGACTTAGGCCTGAGCTGATGCCCTACCTGGGTGGGCAAGTCCACTGGCTCAGGGAGACTTTCCTTGACAAAGTCCCTTTATCATTGCCCAGATCACAACTGGTAACCATCCATCTCTTTGTTAGATTTTTGTGTTTGGTTCCCGGCTGTATGCCCAGCATTTAGAACACGCCTGGCACATGGTGTAGGTGTTCAAAAAGCACTTTTGAATGAATGAATGTCTTGGCAGTCAGACAGCACACGCCTTGGGGGCAGAGACCGTGTCTGTTCTGTTCTCTGATGACTCCCCAGCACGGAGCACAGTGCCTGACACACTGTACAGAGTCAAAGACAAGAAAGTGTTATTGGAACACCCATTATTTATTGATCATCTACCGTTTGTAGCACAGTGGTTACGAATTGGGCTGCTAACCTCAAAGACAGCAGTTCGAAACTACCAGCTGTTCCACGAGAGGAAGATGAAGATTTCTGCTCCTGTAAAGACTTACAGCCTCAGAAACCCTGCACAGGGTCGTTATGAGTCGGAACCAACTCCACGGCACATCACAACAACAATAACAACAACCATTTGTAGGTCCTGTACCAGGTGTGTCTCACACACAATGTCTAAAAGAACAGACTCCCGCATACCTATAGGGTTTGGTGAGGGTTTGGTGAGTATTAATGAGTTATTTCTATAAAGTACTTAGGACTATGCCCAGCACAGACTGTTGTTGTGATGTGCCGTGGAGTCGGTTCTGACTCATAGTGACCCTGTACAGGGTTTCCGAGGCTGTGAATCTTTACCGGAGCAGAAAGCCTCATTTTTCTCCCACAGAACAGCTGATAGTTTCGAACTGCTGACCGTGAGGTTCACAGTCTGATTCGTAACCACTACGCTATTAGAGCTCCTTCCAGCACAGAGTAAGCACTAAATAAATGTTGTTGTATGCTGTCCAGTTGATCCAACTCATAGTAACCCATATGACACAGTAGAACTGATGCACAGCATTTCCAGATTGTTATCAGTCTTCATGGAAGCAGATTGCTGGGTCTTTTTACCAGAGGAGCAGCTGGAGGATTCGAACTGCTGACCTTTCAGTTAGCAACCAAGCACTTTACCATTGTACAACTAACTACTCATCATATTATCTCTTTCTTCCTAGCACCCCAGCATAGACACCCCAGATGTTTTGAGTTGGTGTTGGCTTCCTACTTGGGCCCTTGAGCAGGCAGAGCCTTTGAACCTAGACTCAAGGATGTTGTTGTTGTTATGTGCCATTGAGTCCATTCTGACTCATAGTCACCCTGTATAGGGTTTCCAAGGAGCGCCTGGTGGGTTTGAACCACCACCTGGCAGTTTAAAGCAAACTTGTGGTCCAATACTTATCCTACAGCGCCCTGCCAGGACTCCGTTAAGTGCCAATGAGTTAGTTCCAACTCATGCTGTTCTTAAGTGCCATCGAGTCAGTTCTGACCCTTAACAACCCTATAGAGCGTTTCCAAAGAGCAGCTAGTGAGCTTGAACTGCCGACCTTGTGGTTCAAACCGACCTTGCATTATCCTGCCGTGCCACACCAGGACTCTCATACTCCAGGATGTTGTTGTTAAGTACCCAACTCATAGTGACCCTGCGCAGGGTTTCTGAGGCTGTAAATCTTTACGGGAGCAGAATGCCTCATCTTTCTCCTGTGGAACCGCTGGAAGTTTTGAACTGCTGACCTTGACGTTAGCAGTCTGATTTGTAGCCACTAGGCTACCAGACTCAACAACAACAACACAACAAGGCTACCAGAGCTCCATCATACCCCAGGATACACCCGAGTAAAGCCAGGGTGGGAGCTGTCCAATCCCTGAGGTGCTAGTCACAGTCTGGGGCAGATAGAAGCCTACCCCGTTCCACAGACCTCAGGATACTGTAGAAATACAAGGCCCCTCAGTGAGACACATAAAGGACACTGGTGGCACTGTGGGTGAGGCATTGAGCTGCTAACTAAAAGGTCAACAGTTCAAGCCGCCACTTTGCGGAAGAAAGATAAAGCTGTCTGCTCCCAGAAACTCTATAGAGGGTAGCTATGAGTCAGGATCAGCTTGATGGCAGTGGGTTTTCTTAGGTAATGGAGAGACATGGTGGATGGCTGTTGGATTTTGTGAGGTGGGGCTACCATAGGAAATAGTGTGAGGAGAGCCAGGGCCTTGGCAGAAAGAAGCAGGGTGCTCAGAAGGCGGCAGAGATAAAACCCAGGCCGAAGATTAGCTCCGGGATTAGCCCAGCCTCAGCTGCTCCTGGCTGCTTCTTATCTCCTGGCGGCCTGGGGCCCTTTCCCCCACTGCTTTGAGCCTTGGCCTGCTAATTGCCTGTTAACCCTGGTCTCTGGGACTGCAGGGAAGATGGGATGGGGGTGGGGGGAGGGAAGATAGGCGGGAAGAGTGCAAGAAAGGCAGCCAGGGAGATGGGAGCTATGGATAGATGGAGCCCAGGGGACTGAGAGAAGCCAGCTCTGGACAGATCTCTCCCAGCCCTGCACCTTGGAGGAGGGGGAGTGGGAAGGAGAGGGAGGGCCTCTGGAAAGGGCCCTGATTCTGGAAGACAGGGCAACAGGGGTGGACTGCACACCCAGACTAAAGGAGATAGAGGTGTTGGGGCAGAGAGACTGAGAGGCTAAGGGTAGCAGAGGCCAGGGGGATGGACAGACAGACAGACAAATAAACCCAGGCCAGATGTCAGGAGACAGAAGGGGGACTGAGAGGGACTTGAGATTAGACAGCAGGCTGGGAAGCAAACACATTCAGGCAGGGTCCCACTGATGCTAGAAGCAGGACAGAGAGGGCAGGCAGGGTTGGCTGCCTGGAGGAAGGTGCTGGAGGGGTTTTGGGCTGGTAGTTTCAAACTGCTGCATCCAGAGTTCTGTCTAGAAGCTTCCAGCCTGGAGAGGGCTCTGAGAGGTAATATGGTCAGGCTAGGAACAGGAAGGTGAGCCTCGGGCTAGGACACAGGGCCAGAGAGGGTCAGGCCAAAAAGAGAGAAGTGAGGGACTTAGATGTTGTTGTTGTTAAGTGCCAACCAATTGGTTCTGACTCATAGCCACCCAAGGAGCAGCTGGTGGGTTTGAACTGCTGACCTTGTGGTCCACAGGGGTGGAGACTTCATTGACACCAGGTTGTGGCTGTTGATCCAGAGCTAGACCCTTGGTCCCTCAGCACTCCCTGACCTGCTGCTTTCCATGGTTGGGTCCCAGACTTTCAACTCCTGCCCATACCCCCTTTCGGTGGTCCATAGGGAGTAAGCAGTGGATAGCCAGTGGGACCTGGTGGCTGAGTGGCGTGCCGTCTCCATGGAAGAGACTGCAGGCTGTGCCGCCACCAGAGTTCTGTCACTTAGAAGTGGGCTACACCCACTGCTGCCTGCCTGGCCCGGGGACTGTCTCCGGGGCAACGCTGTGCTCTGCCCAGCAGTCAGGCCTGACCCAGGCTGTGCTGGTGGCCTAGCCTGTCCACTCCCTGCCAGTGTCTCTCAGCATCAGACTCCTTTTAGCCACCGCCTCTTGTCACCCCCACTTTTTACAACCACCTCAAGGCAGGGTGCTAGGTAACCACCCCCAAATCTAGGTATTCCCCCATTGGCTCTGGACACAGTTTTGTGCAGCGTGTGTCTGTGGGTGGTAGGAGGTGGGGAGGCTGCTCCAGCCACAATCAAGGCCAGAAGCCTACCAGAGTCAGTTATTCACTGACCACTACCAAGTGTTTTATAAGCACCAAATGTATTCAATGATCTTTGGCATCAGACTCAGTCCTGCTTGAATCTCAGCCAGCATTTATTTGCTGTGTGCCCTCAGACAAGTTACTGTCCCTCTCTGAACTTCGGTGACCTCATCATGAAATGGGGCAACAATACCTACCTCACAGTGGTTTTCATAGGAAGCTCAAAAGAGAAAATAGATCAAAAGTACCTTGTACAGGACCTGGTAGAAAGTGGGGATGCTTGCTAGTGTTCATTCTGTCCCCCACAATCACCTGCCTCTTCTGTACATTATGTTGAGGCACCAGGGATGCTTTGGGAAATTCCCATTAAGGTGATACTGAACACTGAAGGAACACAAGAAGAAAAGCAGCTCACAGGCTGGGTCCCCCATAAAGCCCAGGCCTTGTTTATCCTCTCACCTGAAAACAGTGCATCAGCAGCAAGAGCTGGTCCCAAGATCTTCTTGGTCTGAAGTAGCAAGAAGGTGGATGCTTTGAGATAATACATAAATGCATAAGTACTTATGGATTTCCCACATGAATGGGGATCCAGGAATCCAATCCCAGTCCATCTTAGGGTTCCCTTTTCTCTCTTAGTGACATGTTGTAAGAGCACAAGTCTAGAGTCAGGCTGTCTTCCTTGAACTCTTGCCCTTCCATCTGTTCCAAGTGGGGTCCACTTAACCTGCAGGGTGTTAGAAATGCAGACCCTCATGCCCACCTCCCAAACACACACATCTGCTGAATCCAAATCTGCAGTCTAATAAGACCCCCACTTATGTCATGTGTACATTAAACTTTGAGAAGCACTGAAGTTAGAGTCCATGGCAGATCAGCCTAACTCTCTGAGCCTCTATCTCCTCTTCTGTAGAAGGGGGAGATGATAATACCAAGCCCCTAGAATGGTTGTGGAGTCCTGGTGTGGCGATGCGGGTTAGTGAGCTGGACTGTAAGGTGGGTTTGAACCGCAAGGTCAGCAGTTCAAGCTCACCAGCTGCTCCTCAGAAACCCTACAGGGTCACTATGAGTCGGAACCGACTCAATGGCACTTAACAGCAGCAACAACAACAGAGAGGTTGTGAGGATTCCATTGGATGAGCTGCTGAACATTTAGTCCTGGACACAGCACAGGCCCCACCTGTCTACAAGTGGACCAACTTCACTGGCTTCATGTAAAGGGATGGTATGATGTTCTCTCGAGCTCTCGAGCGGGGGCCATATTGGGCAGGGGACTGGGGTAGGGCCAGTTCAGACAGAGGCAGGGACTGAAACCCCCAGAAGCTGTTGAGGGTGCAGTGGGGAGGAGGGGAGAGACAAGTGAGGAACAGAAAGCAGCAGATATGAAGACAAAAGACTGAGGAGGTGCACTGGAGTGGAGTGAATTGGAAAGAGGAACAGGAAAAAAGGAGAAGGGCTTTGAGCCACACTCCTGGCTGGTTCCAGCTGGACTTAGGGTGAGGTAGACTGGGGACAGGAGTGCTAGCCTTTGGTTGTGGGAATGATTTGAACCTTGCATCTAAATGAGTCTCAACTTCCTTGCTTGCTGTGTGACCTTGGGCAAGTCACTTTACTTCTCTGAGCTTTCTTTTGGTTTCCTCGTAATAACTAGGGTAATTCAGAGTTGTTGAGTAGATGAAATGGGGTAGTAGTTGATGGATATAGCCACATTTTGTAAACTTCAAGGGTCTTATTAATACATAGTTTTGTTTTAGGAGTCTGAGCAGGATGTTTGGATGACAGAACTGTGTGAAGGTATGGGTGGGTGAGTGCGTGGTAGAGATAGAATCCTACCCTACAACAGAACTCCTCACCCCCTACTGCCCTCAACTCAGCCAATCTCCCTCTTACATTCTTCCGAACCTGGACATTTAGGATCTCTTTTCCCTTCACCAGGTCACCATGCCATTTCTCCCAGGTTTTACCAGTGTGAAAATCTTCCCAAGGAAAGGTGAGGAGGAGTGAGACACAGTGATTGAGTGCGCCGACCCCAGGCCCCCAGGGAAGGTGCTGCCTGTGATGGGTTTGACCCGGACCTTGTCTCTGTGGGAGATGAGGCTGGCTGAGAAACTAGCACTGGCCTCTCCCTCAACCACGCCCCCTCCATCCCCATCCTCAACGCCATCTCCGGGGCGCCACCGCCACCTGGTGTCCACAGGGGAGAACTCTCCGCAGAAGGAAAAAGGAGCTGGCGGGATTACACTCGTGCTGTGCTGCAGTTGTCAGCAGCTCGTAGTGACCCTGTTTAAGGTTTCCAGGGAGCAGCTGGTGAATTTGAACTACCGACCTTGCTGGTCAAACTGACCTTGAGATCTGGCGCTTATCCTACAACGCCACACCAGGACTTTCCAGTGCTGCAGTAGCGTCTTTAAACCAGAACCTGTTCCGACTCATGGCGACCCCATATGTGCAAGGGTCAAATTGTGCTCCATGAGATTTTTTTTTTTCTTCTTTTCACCCCAGATTTTTCCACTTTCTGTGTTTGTTGACCATTAAAATCTTATATACCAGAGTCCTGGTGTGGTGCGGTAGGATAAGCGCTGGACTGCTAACCCCAAGATAGGCAATTCAAACCCACCAGCCACTTCTTGGAAACCCTGTACAGGGTCGCTATGAGTCAGAACCAACTCGAAGGCACTTAACAACAATAACATCATAACAGAATCAGTATGTGGGTAACATGAATCTAGCAACACTGTCTAAAAATATATTTTATTGTGTTTGCCGCCAAAGCTTACACAGCAAATTAAGTTCCCTTTTGACAATTTCTGCACAAATTGTTCAGTGGCATCAGTTGGCTTTTTTCGTTCAATGCATTCAGTTTGTTCCCACAGGGTTTTCAGTAGCTGGTTTTTCTGAAGTAGATTACCAGACCTATCTTCCAAGTCATCTCTGGGTGGCCTTGAATCTCTAGTCTTTCAGATAGCATTCCAGCATGTCTAGGAAATATTAAAGCACCCTTTTAATATAGGGCTGACTGGGCAAGGGACATCACATGGGCTCGCTGCACCTGGACAACACACATGCTAGTGACAATGATCAAGAAGATGAATCAATGAGCAGATCATCTCTGGTCATGAGAAGTATCTGAAGCAAACCAACAGAAGAGTAAAAGTGGAAGGTGACACCATGCACATTTGTGTCTGAAGAGGTGACACTTGATTAACCAGAGCTTCAGAGATGAACAATTGTGGAGGCAATCTTCCAGGAAAGGGAGCAGCAGGAACCGGGCCTCTGAGGAGGGAAGGAGAGTGGCCCATGTCTTAGGATTTGTCACAGAGATCTGAAGCCAAGTGGCTCTCTGTGAAGCAGATTCACTTCTGTGGAAACTCATAGGCCTTTTTCCTGAGGGAATTGGGAAGCTGTTGTTAGGTGTCAAGCAACAGTTAAGTGAGTGACTTGCCTGATTTAGCATTTGAAGGGAAGTCCCCAGTGACAATAGGGGCTCAGGCTCACCTAGTAACAGAAAGGTTGAGGTTCAAGTTCACCCAGATGTGCCTCACAAGACAGGCCTGCTGATCTGCCTCCGAAAGGCCATAGCTTTGAAGACCCTATAAAGCGCAGTTCTGCTCTGACACACAGGGCTCAGAGAGGGGCAAGAAGGGAGGCCAATTAGGAGGCCACCACCCAGGTCCAGGTGGGAAATGACAATGAATAGGGGGACCTGGTGGATGGAGTCTAACCATATTTCTGACGTGAATTTTCTCCAGATAGCTGATGTATTGGATGTGGGGGTGAGGGAGAGGGAATTAAGGAATTCTGGCTTGAAGAACTGGGTAGATGTTGTTATTGGTAAGGCTTGTGGAGTTGGTTCTAACATATAGCTACCCTGTATAGGATTTCTGAGAAGCAGCTGGCGGGTTTGAACTGCTGATCTTGTGGTTAGCAGTCCAGTGCTTATCTTACAGCACCACTGGGTAGACAGTGGGACCCTTTACTCAGAAGGAGACTGGTAGGGGACAGGTTTTGGGAGATAGCCAGAGTTCCAGTATTGATATAAGTTGGAGGAGGAAGGAGCTCTGGTGATGCAAGGGTTGAGCACTCAGCTGCTAACATAAAGGTCAGTAGTTCAAATCTACCAACCACTGTGTGGAGAAAGATGTGACTGTCTGCTACCATGAGGATCCCAGCCTAGGGAGCCCTATGGGGACATTCTATTTTGCCCTATAGGGTCACTATTAGTTGAAATCCACTCAATGGCACACAACACACACACACAGAGGAGGATGCCAGTGGGGAAAATGGCATTCAGGGAAGGGACTGGGTTAGGGACAGTGGTGATTAGGTCAGTCTGGTGGAGGCTTGTAGGGGCTCAGACAGGGGATGGAGAACTCAGGCCCTCCTTCCATCACTCCCCCTCTTCCTCTTCCCTCCAGGTCTATACTCGCTATGGGAAGTGCTACACCTTCAATGCGGATCCACAGAGCCCACTGCCCAGCCGGGCGGGAGGCATGGGCAGCGGCCTAGAGATCATGCTGGACATTCAGCAGGAGGAGTATCTGCCCATCTGGAGGGAGACAAGTATGCAGGCGGGCAAGGGGGCTCAGGTGCAGGCCCAGTGCCTGGGAGGGGTTTCCACAGGTCCGCATCTCTCCTGCACAGATGAAACTTCGTTTGAGGCTGGCATCCGGGTGCAGATCCACAGCCAGGAGGAGCCACCCTACATCCACCAGCTGGGCTTCGGCGTGTCCCCAGGCTTCCAGACCTTTGTGTCCTGCCAGGAACATCGGGTAGGCAGCTCCTGCTGTGCCCAGGGTTGGTCACTGCCAGACCTATCCTACAAATTCCCATAGCCTGTCAGCTCACTCTGACACTGCTGGAGTTGTGGGCACTGAAGGGCCTACAAGACTCCTGGGCCTGATCCTATCCTGTCCTGTCTCTGCAGCTGACCTATCTGCCTCAGCCCTGGGGTAACTGCCGGGCAGACAGTGAGCTATGGGAGCCGGAGCTCCAGGGTTACTCAGCCTACAGCGTGTCAGCCTGCCGCCTGCGCTGTGAAAAGAAGGCCGTGTTGCAGCGTTGCCACTGCCGGATGGTGCACATGCCAGGTGTGCACGCCCTGCTTGGAACCTGGGGGAGAACACTGCTTGTGTGCTCGGGCAGATGCATGTGTGCGTGTCTACATCCATATGTGCATGCGGATGTGTGTGGGATTCAGCGCATATTCCACATATGCACATGGGAATGCACACATGCATGTATCTGTGTTCATGTGAATACGTATTTTTGCATACACATGTTATGTACTTATGTGTGTGTGTATTTGTGGGGGTCATGTGTTTGCATATAGCTGTGTATGTGTGCAGATGGGGGGTGTCGTGTCACAGATATGTGTGTATGTCTTTGTGTGTTTACATACATGAAGGTACAATTTCATCTGTGCATGTGTGTGTCCATATGGGCATATGACTAGAGACAGGGAAAGGACCAGAGAGACCCCAGGAATAATTTTCTCTCCTTTTAGGCAATGAGACCATCTGCCCACCCAATATCTACATCGAGTGTGCTGACCACACACTGGGTCCGTGCTACCTGCTCCCTTGCCTCCCTCACCCTCTTCAGTTCTTTGTCCATCGTCCATCCCCCTCCTTACTTCCTGGGTTCTGCTCTGCTCCTCCCTCTCTCCCCTCAAGGGTTGTTCCTGTGGGGAGAGCCTAATCCCATAGCTCAGGGGGTCTGAGGACCTGGGCCTCTGCAGGTAAGACACTCGAATAAGTTGAGGCAGGCCGGGGATTGAAGGACTGGGCTTTGGTCTTGGCTCAGTGAATGAGCTAGCCCTTGATGGGGAAATGCAATAACATCTCTCTTGACCACAAGAAGAGGTCAGTGCTGGCTATCTATGTGAGTAAGGAAAACCCATCTGGCTGCCATCCATCCATCCATCCTTCCTCCTACACATCCATTCAAGTCTCCTTGTGGGTGGGATCTATCCTCTCTCAGAGCCATGAGGGTCTCCCTGCCCCAGGGGGCTGAAAGAGCAGAGGAGTAAGTCTATTCAAGGATGTTGGAGGGTTCTTCCCATACTTACTTTCTTGGGTAGTCTGAAGCTGGTCCAGAAGGCCCCCAGCCAGCCTCTCCAGGCAGTCTCAGGGCTGGCCAGTAGAGGCCCTCAGTGTGGATGTGTTGGCCTCAGGACAACCCCCGTGCCTCCTCCCTATAGCTTGTGGGCCTGGAGCCCACCCTCTCCTCACTGCAGTTGGTACCTCTGTGTTGCAGACTCCCTGGGTGGGGGATCTGAGGGCCCGTGTTTCTGCCCTACCCCTTGCAACCTGACCCGCTACGGGAAAGAAATCTCCATGGTCAGGATCCCCAACCGGGGCTCAGCCCGGTACCTGGCAAGGAAGTACAACCGCAACGAGACCTATATACGGTATGTGTGCATGTGTGTGTGTGCTCATGTGGTGGAGACCGGGGCCGGGCTACACTGTATTCATGAGTCCTCTGGCCAGAATGCCTTCCACACTGCCTTTCTTCTCACCAACCCCAACCCATCCTTGTCTCATCCGGGTCTCTACGTCTAGGGAAGCTCTTCCCCGTCCAGAGGTCTTTCCTCTGAGGCTCCACAGAAACTTGTACATATCTCTGTCACGGCTGCATTTATTCCACTGATTTAGAACCACTTGTTATGTGCACCCCTCCCCCCCAACACACACACACTCACACTGACTCTGTACAATAGAACACAACACTTGCTGGGTCTGCACCATCCTCACAATTACTGTTTGAGACCATTGTGGTACCAGTGGCAATCCATCTTGTTGAGAGTCTTCTTTTTCGCTGACCCTTCACTTAACCAAGCAAGTTCTTCTTCAGAGACTGGTCCTTCCTAATAACATGTTCCAAGTATGAGAGACAAAGTCTCGCCATCCTGGCTGCTAAGGAGCACTCTGGTTGTACTTCTTCCAAGACAGATTTGCTTGTTCTTCTGGTAGTCCGTGGTACTTTTACTATTCTTCTCCAACACCCTAATTCAAATGCATCAATTCTTCAACGGTCTTTCCTCTTCACTGTCCAGCTTTTACATGCATGTGAGACAACCGAAAATACCATGGTTTAGGTCAGGTACACCTTAGTTCTCAAAGATCCCAGTGCAACTCGGGATTTATTAAACGCATGTCAAGTGACAGCAGTTTTTAGGGAGGGGACTTCGATAGGATGCGGGTGGAATAGCGTGTTGTCCAAGGCCACAGGAAGCCGTGTGTCTGGTCCATTGCCACCAGCCCACAGGTGTTGATTACCTCCCGGCTGCCAGGCCAGTGAGGGGTCCTGTGATCACATGGTTGTGACCCCAAACCCATGATGCAGTTTGTGAGTAAGCCCCATCTGATGGTACAGGGCTGACTCTCAGACTCCAGCAGAGATTCATGTGGGGAGACATGAGCTGGGTAGCCTGGGTTTAGCTCTGCGAAAGGAAGAAGAAGGGAAGCATCTGGTGGAATGGAGTGGAACCCAATCTGAGTGGAGGACAGAAGTTTGGAATAGAGGGAACCATGGGACCAGATCACTGGCAGCCTTGAAAGTCTTGAAGAAAAGCGGACTCTTGGGCAGCAGGGAGCTACTGAAGGTCCTAAAGAGGCATAAGGATGAGGCCAAGTGAACAGTGTTATCTGCTTTAGACAGGAGGCAGAAGGGAACCCTTCAGGCTCAGGAGTTTGACTTTGCTCTCCTGAGCCCTCAGCTTTGACTCAAAATCTGAGGGGACTGTGCATTTGGGACTCCCTTCCCTCAAGCCTTAGGAAGCCTGAAGGGGTGATCCCCAGCTTCCTGGTGCAGAAGGATCTCCTGGGAGGGGGTTACCCATCAGCCATTTCCTAAGGAAATGTGCTTCCATGGATACCCTGCTTCCGGTCTCCACAGGGAGAACTTCCTGGTCCTAGATGTCTTTTTTGAGGCCCTAACCTCTGAGGCCATGGAGCAGCGTGCAGCCTATGGGTTGTCAGCCCTGCTGGGTAAGGCCTGGCTGCTGCCTGCCCGCTCACCCCTCCCACCCCCCACCCCCGACTCCCCTAAGAGTGGGTCAGCTCAGCACCCTCCCTCTGACCCTGCTTTCCTACTCCCAGGTGACCTTGGGGGACAGATGGGCCTCTTTATTGGGGCCAGCATCCTGACATTGTTAGAGATCCTCGACTACATCTATGAGGTAAGGATGGGAGACCTGCGGGGGGGCGGGGGGGGCTCAGTCAGGGTTAGCGGGGAGGGAGTGGAGGAAGGCTTTGTGAAGGCTGAGGAACAGGCTTCCTGGGTGGGGAAGTCAGGCTCAAGTTCTTTGCCAGGGTTCTGATTGGCTGGGAGGCCTGAGGGCTCTGAAGAATCAGGGAGAGGGGACCAGTAGAAGGATGGGGAAGTCCTAGTGGGGTCTGCTAGGGCAGCAAGTCCTCTAAGGCAGTCCTGGAAAGCCCTCCTTCATCTACCAAGTTTCCTGAGCCCCTTGCCATTCCCTGACCCTGAACCTCAAGGTGTCCTGGGACCAACTAAAGAGGGTATGGCGTCGCCCCAAGACCCCTGTGAGGACCTCCACTGGGGGCATCTCCACCTTGGGGCTGCAGGAGCTGAAGGAACAGGTGAGGAGGACCCTGCAGTTGCAGCCCACACCCCTTGCCTCACTCTCCCCACCCCTGCCTTACCGCACCAGAACCAGTTTTGGGGGGCTGCTGTCCATGGAAAATGAAGGTGCTAAGCAAGGCTTGGTGGGGCACCTCTTGAGTGCCCCTGTCCCATTTTCTCTTGGCCTCACAGAGTCCCTGCCCTAGCCGTGGCCATGCTGAGGGCGGCGGGGCCAGCAGCTTGCTCCCCAACCACCACCACCCCCATGGCCCGCCAGGAGGCCTCTTTGAAGACTTCGCTTGCTAGGACCGTGCTATGTCTGAAAGGACCCAGGAGTCTGGGATCTCTTCCCAGACTCCCAACATCTTCTCTTGCTCCTGAGACCTCAAGGCCTGGGGGCAGTCCAAGGCTGTGGGTAGGGGGAGAGGGGTGCTCTCTGGGAGGCTGGACACTCAGTTCCTGCTCTCAGCCACCCCTAGTGCCAGCTGTTTGCACAAGGGTCCTTCTTGTCTGCACTGCCCATCCCCAGACTGGTGCCCAGGGAGGGCTGGAGGTCATGGAGAGGAAGGTAGAGGAAGGAGCCTACCCTAGCAGGGGTGGAACCCTCTGTACATTTGTATATATTTGGGGAGAATAGGGTGGGGTTTCAGGGTACAGATATAGGAGGCTGGTGGGCTACAGGGAGGGGTGATTCAGGGACAGCCAGGGTCCCAATATGAGTGTCAGCAGGAGAGGGGGAGCGCTCCCAGGACACAGGAGTGCTGAGCCATCCTGCTTCCTGCCCCTCACCGGGCCCAGCTCCCCTCTTGGCAGAAAGAGTGGGTGACCCAGCAGGCCTGGCCCAGCTCCCAGTTCCCCCTGCCCCACCCCACCTCTTTCTCCACAGGGAGTGGGCAGGTGACCTTTCAGACCCTGGCTGAGCTTCAGGGGTGGGGATGGGAGCCTTCTTAGGCCTCCCTTCTCTGGTCTGGTTTTATAAAATGCTGCCAAAATTGGGAATAAAGGCGCATAGAGAATTCTGTGTGTGTTGACTTAGTATGTGCTGGGCCAGGGCTGGGCTGGGCACACACCTGACTCCTCGGTAAGAAGAAATCCAGGCTCAGCAGGGACAAGGGAACACGTATGGTTCCCCACAGGCCAAAACCAAAGCACCCAACCTGTTACCCTCACTTGTGTCTGACTCATGGCGGCAGCCCCTTCTGGTAGAGAATAGCCCCACAGCTCCACAGGGTTTCCTTAGCTGCTCTTCAAAGAAGCGGACTGCCCGACCTTTGTCCTAGAGTGTTGCTACGTGGGTTTGACTCACCAACCTTTCCGTTACTAGTTGGGTTGCCAACCACCCCAGGGTTCTGTTCCCCTCGCCCCACTACCTTCCACAATCTCAGAACTACCAGTCCACGCTCAGCCTCTTTATTCAAGGCAGGGATTTCATCAGGAGTCCAGAAGGAAGAGGTCGGGAGAGGCCCCTACCCTTCTTTCCCCCCTTCTCCAACAACTCATCTACAGCCCAGCCCCTGCGCGACAGGACGACCCCCAGGAGGCAGGCTGGCGTCAGGCAGACTGAACTGCAAGTTCCAAGGCCACAGCCAAATCAGCAGCGTCAAGGAGGCAGGGAGATGGGCTGGAGTAGGAAAGGGTGGCTTGGAGGAGAGCTCCTCCTGGGTTTGTCCTGAGCCTGGAGACCCACAGAGCCAGAGAGGGTGCTGATGGCTGCCCTGGGGCCTGAGGCTGGCAGGTGGCTTCCGGTTATTAGGGAGGACCTGGCCGGTACAGCTGGGCCGGGTGGTCCAGTGGGGTCAGGTGCTGTTGCTCTGCTCCTGCTCAAAGAGCAGCAGAGCGAGCTGGGTGCGGGAGCCAAGGCCTTCGAGCATGCTCTGGCGGCAGCGCTGGTACAGGTCCTCACTGAGCCTCGCGTTGCATGCCTGTGCCCGATAGCGCTGCAGCAGCGCGGGCTCTACTGCTCGAAGCGCATGCAGGCCTGAGAAGCGCAGAAACAGCTCATACACGTCCAGGCTCTCCAGAAGCTCCTCCTCCTGCTCTGGGGCCGCTGCCAGCCGCCCTCGCGCTGCCACGTAGTCGGAGTTGTAGAAGCAGGCCTCACTGGCCGCCTGGCCATCAAAGCGGCCTGTGTCACGACCGAGCTCTGGTGGCCCAGGGCCCTGCGGCGGGGCCACGGCCGGGTGGAAGGCCTGGAAGTGCATGGGAAAGAAGGCCTGCCAGCCCGAGATGGCGTGCATACGGCAGCGGTTCAGGAAATCAGGCGTGAGTACCGTGTCTGGCCCGGCCAGCAGGAACAGCGTGTCCAGAGGGTGCTTCTTGGAGAGCAAGTCCATGAGACGCAGGGGTGAAGGGGCTGCCGTCTGCACGCTGAGCCAGGGCACCCGGGCACCAGGGAACCGCCGCTCCAGCTCTGCCACGTGGGCTTTGACAGGTGCGAAGATATCTGCGTGGGCCGCCCGCTGTGCCTGGCGGGGCTCATACAGCAGCAGCAGAGTCAGGGCGGCCGCCGCATCACCAGGCTCCAGTGCTGCAGTAGCGAAGGCCTCCAGGAAGCCGGGTGCCAGGTCCCGCTCGGCCGCAGCTAGAGGCAGCAGCACAGTGAGACGGGAAGCCTCGGTGACATAGGGTACAGGCAGGATCTCCACCCGGCTCAGCGGCCGGAGCAGCTGCACCCGGTGGGTGAGGGGCCAGCGGCCACCCTGGGGGGTCAGCGCCTCCAGCTGCAGGTCTAGTGTGTACTCCATCCCTCGAGCAGGATCAAAACGTCGGTAGCCATTAACCAGCTGCTGCTTCTGGAGCCGAAGGGCAGGATGGTAGCGGCGGTTGAGTTCCTCCAGGGCTGCCCCCAGAACATCGGCCACATCAGCTCGGTCAGCCCCCCGCAATGGGCAGCGGGGTGAGCCATCGGCACAGGAGAAAGCATGCTGTTCTGTGAAGTATTCCCAGCGCAGCACCTCAAAGCGGGAGGCTGGGCGGGAGGGGGCTGGGATGCCCACGGGCCAGGCAGCTGCCCGATCACCATCGGCTGCCAGGCGGCTGGTGTTCTGGATCTCCCACTGGATTGGAAAATGAGTCATAAGCAAGGCAGAGGCCTTGGGGGCCGCAGCTGGGGAAGTGGGCAGGCAGGCACCATGCAGGATGACTCCCTCGTCCCCTGCCAACTTCTACCCACCCAGGCCATCCACCCACTTTTGACCAGATGGAGGCAGTCTAAGAGTTAAATGTGGGGGTGGGGAGCTCTGCTGGGGTTCCCTGGAGGAAGGTGGAAAGAGAAGGGCTGGAGGTAGGTTAGCTCTGTGATTCTCGAGCTCACTTTGTATCTCCCTGAGGTCCTGACCTCAGACCAGACCGTACCTGCAACTCCTGGATCTCCTGGTACGTGCGCTCCAGCTCCGCTCGAGCAAAAGCCTTGTGCAGCTGGTACATGTGCACAGGGTCACGCACCGGGTGAGCTGTCAGGGTGCTGCGGAAGCGAGGGTCCCCCTCCTGCACAGGCTCTCCAAGGCTCAGCTCTAGATAGCTATAGTGCACCCCCTGGAGGGAAGAAGGGAAGGGGTCCATAAGAATGGTAAGCTGTGCTTTCTCCTCGCCTCATCTCCATGACCTGATGTGGACCTGGAGTCATGCGGACATGGAATACAGTGGGGTTAAGCCCACCTTGATCCCTTGTGATCTTGTGTGACCTTGGGTAAGCTCTGCTAGCTCCCTGTGAAATGGCATGCATATATCTATCCTACCTCACAGAACTGTCCAAGGCTTACACCAAATAAGAACTGCTACGCTTCCATTGTTAGGTGTCGCTGAGTCAATTTAGACTCATACGACCCCACGTAACAGAGGAGAACGGCCCCACAGGGTTTTCTAGGCCTTACATCTTTACTGGAGCACACTGCCAGGTCTTTAGCTCATGGAGCAATTGGGTGGATTTGAGCTGCCAACCTTACTTTTAATGGCTGAACACTTAACCACTGCACCACCAGGGCACCTGGAAACCTACTATAACCCACTATCACGGAGTCGACTCATAGTGACCGTGAGGACAAAGCAGAAGGCCTCCGTAAGGTTTCTGAGACTATAAATCTCTACGGGAGCAGACCGCCTCATCTTTCTCCCTCACAGCAGTTTATTGGTTTGAAGCACCAACCTAGCGGTTAGCAGCCCAGTGCTCAATCCACTACACCACCATGGTTCACTGTCACCTACTGTTTATTGTTTTTATTACGTGCCAAGTTGTTGACTCACAGCGACCCTGTACAGGGTTTTTGAGGAGTGGCTGGTGGATTGAAACTGCTGACCTTGCAGTTCAAACTAACCTTCAGCCCAGTGCTTATCCTACAGTGCCACACCAACACTTCCAGGGACTGAGTCAGTTCCAACTCATAGCAACCCTATATAGGGTTTCTGAGGAGCAATTGGTGGGCTTGAACTTCCAACCTTGTTACAGTCTGGTGCTACAGCACTACACCAGGACTCTGACACCTACTATAAGTCCCTCTATTTTCTCTAATCATTCTAACAAGCAATAACTAATTCTACTGGCATGGGGAGAAAGCTGAAGCTCAGGAGATTTAATCACTGGCCCGTGGTAACAGGGATGGAAAATGACAGGATGGCACAGAAATTCAGGACTGTATCTCCAGCGACCCTTGCCTCTCAGGGAAGGTGTACAAGCACAGCTAGGAGGCACCAACAAGGACTTCTCTTCCCACCTCGTGGTCTCCAGTGCAGCCCACGCCGGTGGCATCGAGGATGCAGCGTCCCAGCCACTCGTCGGGGTGCGCACTGACAATATCGTTGCGACAGCCTTCCAGGTGGGGGCGTAGCTGCTGTAGCAGCGTGCGAGACAACAACACCCCAAAGCCACCATGGCAATAGCGGCCTGGGGTGGGCTCTCCACCGATGAAGTCCTGGGGCCGGCCCAGATAGAGGTGGGCAGAGGTGGCCAGGCTGAGGCGGCCAACAAGGCGCACCAGTCCATGCGCCTCAGTGTAGGTGTCCTCTGGTACTAGAAAGAACCAGTCAAAATCGTCTCCATGCTGGTCCAGCAGGTGGCGCAGTGCCAAGTGTAGGTGTCCGATGGGCCGCTCCTCACCCAGTGTGACCACAGCCATGCCTGGTGGAGTCCGGCGGCCCCGAGCACCAGTCAAGAATATCACACGCTCTAGCCGGTGCCCCAGTGTGCGGTTCACGGCCACACCCAGTGTGGGCAATGTGGCCTGGGAGGTCAGCACCGCCACAAGCAGTCGCTGCCTGATGCCCAACTCCGTGCTGATGTAGCGGGTCCTGGGAGAAGAGACAGCATAAGGTTATATGAAAAGACAAGGCAGGCGGGAGGCAGTTTACATGGGTTCTTGCCTGGGGCAGGTTCTGCATTTGGATGGTTTCCCAATCTATAAGAGGGTCATAGGATTTACTAGCCTTATCTACACAATGCTTTACATTTACAGATACAAAGATGTATAATGGTGAGTTTAATTCTTAAAACTTAGTAACTATGCATCTTGAGCAGGTTCTTTCACTCAATGAAGCTACAGTAGCCTTACTGTAAAATGGAGATGACCATAGCTATTTAAAAGGAACCCTGGTGTGCACTGGGCTGCTAACCACAAGGTTGGCATTCCATAGGAGAAAGTTGAGGTTGTCTGCTCTCATAAAGACTTACTCTTGGAAACCTTATGAGTTGGAATCGACTTGATGACAGTGGATTTGGTTGAGAGCTATTTAAAACATGAAACCGAACTCTTAGAACATTGTTGTTGTTAAGTGCCGTTGAGTTCGTTCCGTCCGACTCATAGCGACCCTGTATAGTTTCCGAGGAGTAGCTGGTGGGTTTGAACTGCCTTCCTTGTGGTTCGCAGTCCAGTGGCTACTCCATATATACTATGCATATACTTACCTCTATATAAATATGTCATATACCCAAAATGCATCAAATAAATGAAGCAAAGGAACATCTGGTATGTCTGGGGTTCCAGTAATTAACCTGTCATAATACTAAATGTAAGTTGCAGAACTGGAATTTGAACTCAGTATTACTGAGGAGAAATTCTTTAAACTCATCAGGGAGACATTAATGGAATAGGTGCCACCTCCCCTCCAACCTCCTAGTCAGGTGGCTCTTGCAACCTACCCAGAAACAGGATCTTTATACACTCACTTTATATACCAGTCATTTCTCCTGCCCCAACAGTACAGCCTGGGAGATAAGAGGATCTTTGCGGGACCATGAGGTCGATCAGATTAAGGGCGGAGAATCAGCAATTTCATCTCAGCCGATAGTAGGACCCAGACAGGGCCTCAGCCGGTCCCATAGCTCTGGGTAAGCAGGGCATCGGAAGTTATCAGAGCTCAAAGACTTCCTGGCCAGCCAGCCCCTTCCTTCCGGAGCCTGACTCGGGGCCCCTGGCTGCTTCCTCCGTACTCGCGCGCCCCGACCGGTGCCCAGGGGCGGGGCCGAGCCCTACCTGACGGCCTTTTTGGCAGCCTGGCCGGGCTGTGCGGGGTGGTAGGGCAAGACCCGCGGCTCCCAGTTCTCCCCGGCCCCGGGCCTCTCGCGCTCCGCGCCAGGTTGCACAGAGTTAGGCCGGCGCGCCGCGTTGGTGTTGCCGCGCAGCGGCAGCTCAGAATCTCCAGGTTGGGGCGGCCCTGGGCCACAGGGCTCCTCCACCCAGGTGACACTGAGCAGGCTCAGAGTGAAGCCCAGGGAGATGCCGACGGCCACTGGCCCTGCGGGCCGCAGCACCGACAGCAGCAGCGACGCCCGCATGGCGCACAGACCGCCGGCCCCGGCCCCGGCGCAGTTCCAGAGCAACCGGGGGAGGCTCCGAGGGGGCGGGACCGGGGAGGGGGCGGATCCGGGGGGCCCAGGCCCAGCGGGCGGGACCGCTCCCTCCCCGCCGAGCGGAGCCCGAGGCCCGAGTCAGATGCCCAGCGCCGCGCTCCGATCTCCCTGCAGCTGCCGTTCTGTGCTAGCACGGTCCTTGAGCTCCTCGCTGGTGCCGCCACTGCGCCGCTGTCCGACGTGTCACTGCACGAGCCCCGCCCCCGGGGTGGGGTTCCAGACTCTGGCTACCCGGGAGGGAGGAGAAGGGGAGGTTAAAGGGGAAGGACTCCCGGAAGTGCCCCCTCCTCAGTGAGGGAGAGCGAGACGTTGGGGGCGGAGTTCTCTGCCTCCCCCTGCGTGGTTGGTGCGTCCCGGGTGACGTCAGAAGCAGCCCGCCCTTGCCTGGATGGTGCGCTCTAAGTGACGTCAGGAGCAGAGGCCGGAGCTGTCCATCAGCACCAAAGGCCGCGGGCGGGCTCAGGGCATGGGGCCGCGGCTCTGGGGCGCCCCGAGCCCCTGCTCCTGCTCCTTTCCCTTCCCCAGGAGCCCAAGTCCCCGGACGCCGCGGAACTGGAGTGCCTGCCCGTGTTGGAGGAGGAGCAGCGACGCCGCTGCGAGGAGACCGGTCCCTCTGGCCCAGCAGCCCCCGTCACTGCACTGTGGACTTTTATCGGACTCCCGTCAGTTGGGACCCGTGGCGCCCCGCATTCCCGGAACCTTCGGTCCCTACACCGCCACTTCAGCCCAGAAGCTCAGGTCACCTCCAGCCCAGGTAGATCTTGGACAATCACAGACCTGGCCGCCCACGAGTCTCCCGGCTGCCTCCTCGCCAGTTACACACTGCCCTCATCTGCCCCACTCAGTCCCCCTTTTAACTTCTCCACCCAGTCCCCTCTAGCCAGACACTGTCCACTTTTATCCTTTGCTCCCGCTTCAGGGATGCTTCCAGAGCTGCATGATGTGGCACCCCTCCTTTGTTCATAGTGCCCCTTGCGTAGTTCTTCCACTCCTACTCATACCGTCATTCCACTGGGGACCCCAAGAATCCTTCTTGACCCCAACTTCCTCTGTCAGGTTGACCTGGGAGGGTGACTCCCCTCCATTCCCAGCACTATGCCGGGCACTGTGGCGACGCTGCGGTTCCAGCTTCTGCCCCCGGAGCCAGATGACACCTTCTGGGGGGCACCCTGTGAGCAGCCCCTGGAACGCAGGTACCAGGCGCTCCCGGCCCTCGTCTGCATCATGTGCTGTCTGTTTGGAGTCATCTACTGCTTCTTTGGTGAGATTCCCATCTCATCCCTCACCTGGGCTCTCCACTACTTCCCTGAGGTCCTTTTCTCAGGCACCCCAATCTTCTTTGGAACCACCACCACTATGAATAGCTAGCTTTCTCTCTTTTATCCCACACGTTTATAGACCAGGTGGACTCTAGATCCTAGGGAACGCAGGTTTTCTAATATGATTTGCTTGAGTTTGAACCTGCTCTGTACACTACTAATTGTGATGACTTGAGTACATTTATCTCAAATTTCTGAACCTTATTTTTCTCATCTGAACAATGGGAACAGTGATACTTGTCTCACATAAGGTTGTTGTGAAAATTAGTGTTGTTGTTGTTGTTAAGTACCGTGGAGTTGGTTCTGACTGATAGTGACCCTGCACAGGGTTTCCGAGGTTGCAAACCTTTATGGGAGCAGAAAGCCTCATCTTTCTACCGCGGAATGGCTGGTAGTTTTGAACTGCCGACCTTGAGGTTAGCAACCTGATTCGCAACCACTGTGCTACCAGAGCTCCTTGTGAAAATTAGTAGACACTCAAAAAATAGTAGCTACTGTGGAGAAGTAATAGTTACAGTTACTGCACTAGTTTGTTGTTATTGTTAAGTGCCATCGAGTCTGTGCCAACACATAACAACCCTGTATAGGGTTTCCATGGAGCTGCTGGTGGGTTTGAACTGCTGACCTTAGGCACTGAAAACATTTGTTGTTGTTATGTGCTGTCGAGTCAGTTCTGACTCATAGTGACCCTGTGTAGGATTTCCAAGGAGCAACTGGTGGGCTTGAAACATTCGCACTTGTGATACATGTTAGAGTGGGCTAGATGATAGTTATATATATGGAGTCTGCCCACAAGGCAGGCTCCAACAATCAGGGCTGCTGTGAACAGTTGTATGGGATGTGTACTGCACAAAGGAGCTCAATTGAATAGGTAAGTGGTGGTTGAAATCCAGCCCATGCTCCATTTGTCAAGCTTTGGGCCTTAGCACAAGGCTTCTTTGGCCTAGAGGAAGGCACACCTTTTTCAAATGTGCAAATATGGGCTAGAGACACCTTGGAGTAACTGCCCAGTGACTCTACAACAGGGGAGTGAGTTCTATGGGCTTGTTTTGTTAAATGCTGTCAAGTTGGTTCCAATTCATAGCGACCCTGCATAGGGTTACTGAGGAGGATTTGGTGGGTTTGAACCACCAACCTATGGGCTAGTGACCCAAATAAAGCCTCTAAGAGGAAGACTATGGGTTACTAGAAGCATTGGGAGCAAAGGAAGAAAGGAGTGTTGGGTTTCAGGCTGGGCAGAGGTGGGACGACACTCGTGTTCTGCAGCCTCCACACTGCCCACGCCCAAGAATGACTGGCTAGGCAGGAGTGGGAGCCAGATGGTCTCTCCCCTTCTGGGCTGAACAATTTCCTCCTAGCAAAGTTGGTAGGAGGAAGTGCCTGCCCAAGGGTTTGGTACACATTCTGGGTCTCCAAGGAGTCTGTCTTACCTTTGGCTGTACCCACTCCCTCGGCGTGGTTGTCCAGATACTCCACCCTTCTTGGATGCCCCCATTCCCAGACTCTTGGACTCTGAACCCTTATCTATACCCTATTGCCTCTCTGATCCCAGAACCTTCTGGACTCTGTTATTTTTCCTCATTTCTGGAGCTGAATTTCATCTTGTTGACCTTTCTTTTTGGCTCTCGCTGACCCCATTGGTCCCCGTTTCTGATGTCCATCTTCCCAATTGCTCAATCTCTATCACCTTTTCAGGCACCCCATTAACCCCATAACTCCCATTTTTCTGAAACTCACAACCACCATTTCCCCTATAATCCTCTTCGACTCCCTGTGACCCCTTGTAAGACCTAGTAACCTCCAGCCTGCCATCACACCTCCCCCACCATCTCATTAATTCCCATCACTTTGGCTCCCTCTACGGCTCCTACCTCTGATCCCTGGTTACTCCTAACTCTCTATCCTATGGTCCTCTCTCCTGCCCATTTCTCTGACCTCAATGGTCCCCTGTCTCAGAAACCCTCAGTACTCAATGGTTCCACTTCCCCTGACCTGCAGTGACCTCACCTCCCAGAACCTCTCCCCAATAACTTCTCTGTTCTCTAACTCCCAATGATTCCATCTCTTGGAACCAGTGTGACCCTTCGAAGACCTCATCTTTCTGATCCCATATGACCCCATCTCTCTGGGTTTTTGGACTTCTAAGTACTTTATCTCTCTGAACATTCCCCTTGCAAAGACCCCAATGACTACTGTTGACTTATCTCTGACCTCTATGATATCAAAGACCCCCATGACCCTATTGCCCATTCTCTCAACTCTAATAATCTATCTCTGGTTCTTCTGACCCTCAAAGACCCCAATCCTTTTTTCTCCAGGACTGTTTTCCCATTGACTACTTATTTCTCCGACCTCCTCTAGCCACATTGGCCCCATCACCGATGCCTTCGTGACTCCAATGACCCCAAATTCTCTGATCTTAGTGTCCTTGCCTCTGATTCCTGTGCCTCCCCCCTTGTCACTGAACTCCTCCACCAAGCTTCATGACTTCATTATGGCCCCTTACTAGCCCTGTTCCCCTCCAGGTTACCGCTGCTTCAAGGCAGTGCTCTTCCTCACGGGGTTGCTGTTTGGCTCCCTGGTCATCTTCCTGCTGTGTTACCGGGAGCGGGTGCTGGAGACCCAGCTGAGTGCGGGGGCCAGCGCAGGCATCGCACTGGGCATTGGGCTGCTCTGCGGGCTGGTGGCCATGCTGGTGCGCAGCGTCGGTCTCTTCCTGGTAGGGCTACTGCTGGGTCTGCTGCTCGCCGCTGCCGCCCTGCTGGGCTCCGCACCCTACTACCAGCCAGGCTCGGTGTGGGGCCCACTGGGGCTGCTGCTCGGAGGTGGCCTGCTCTGTGCCCTGCTCACACTTCGCTGGCCCCGCCCTCTCACCACCCTGGCCACAGCTGTGACTGGTGCTGCACTCATCGCCACTGCTGCTGACTACTTCGCTGAGCTGCTGTTGCTAGGGCGCTATGCAGTGGAGCGGCTGCGGGCTGCCCCTGTGCCTCCACTCTGCTGGCGGAGCTGGGCCCTGCTGGCACTCTGGCCACTGCTCAGCCTGATGGGCGTCCTGGTGCAGTGGCGGGTGACTGCCGAGAGAGACTCCCACACAGAAGGTGAGAGAGCGCATGCCATGGTGGACATGAAATGAGTGGATGCCAGGAGTCGGGGAGAGAGGCTTCAAAGGGGTTAGATAGCTGACTCACTCAGAGCCTTAGAGGATGGACCAGCGCCATTCCAGGGATAGAGCAGCCCAAACAGACACAAGCCTTGTGTCTCTGGAGGAGGAAGCTAGACAACAGCCACGTAACCCAACAATTCTCATTTTGTAGGGTAGCATAATAATGTCAAACAGTGCCCTCTTACAGATTGAGTCGTCACAGAAGGTCACTTGGAGGAGGTGACACTTAAGGAGAGAACTAAAGGATGAGGAGCGAGCCACCATGCCAACAGAACAGGGACTAGCCAGGGCGAGGGCCTGAGACAGAAATGGGCTTGGCTTGCTTGAGGCGGTGGGGCTGTAGTATAGTAGATAAGACCAGGAGGTGGGCCATTCATCTGGTCCCTCTGGGCCATGATGAGGACTTTGGTTTTATTAGAAGGACAATGAGAAGCCATTGGAAGGTTTCAAGCAGGTGAAGATAGAACTGAATTTAGCATTTAGGATGTTCACTCTGGCTGTTGAGTGTAGAAGAGATTGGAGAGAAGACAGAGAAAGGGGGAACCTCTTTATCTAGTTAGGAAACTGCTGCAGTTGGTCAGTTGAGGGGTGATGGTGGGAGGCCCAGGTAAATCACTTCTGACTTAAGCCTGGATGAGGGAAAACAGCCAGGGAGAAATTTCTGGAAGTTCAGCCAGACCTTCCATAGACAGGAGCGAGTGCAGGAAGTCTATCTGGGAGGTGGAGAGGGGGCAGAAAAAGCTGAAGCCTAGAGGAGCTTCTGAGACCCCTGCTTTGACCATCCCCTCCAAGTGGTCATCAGCCGGCAGCGACGACGTGTGCAACTGATGCGAATTCGGCAGCAGGAAGAACGAAAGGAGAAGCGGCGAAAGAAGAGACCCCCACGGGCCCCCCCAAGAGGAACCCGGGCTCCTCCAAGGCCCGGGCCCCCTGACCCTGCTTATCGGCGCAGACCAGTGCCCATCAAACGCTTCAATGGAGATGTCCTCTCCCCGGTGAGCGCCCTAGCCCCACCAGCCTGGCTCAGGGAGAAAGGACTGGCTGGGCTCTGTCTAAACAGGACTGGCCTCCTCCAGAGGCTGGTCACTTTCTAGAAGCAACCTAGTGTTTGTGTGCTCATCACCACCCCAGTATGAGGCACCTGATGGGTCCAGCTCTGGGACTGGGGCGAACTTCCTGAGGATAAGTTTTAAATGGGGTATAAGAGGTGTTTTAAATGGGAAGGGGTGAGGTCCTGGGTCTATGGCTATCTGGGGTGAGTTTCAGGCTTGTGGGGATAGAGGGGAAGGTCTGTAGTGGGGCCCTCACTCCTATTTACTTCCCCACAGAGTTACATCCAGAGCTTCCGGGACCGGCAGACAGGGAGCTCACTGAGCTCCTTCATGTCCTCACCCACGGATGCTGACTTTGAGTATGGGTCCCAGGGGCCGCTGGCAGCCTGCTCCGGGCCCCCTGTGAGAGTATAGCAGGACAGCTGCCCCCCACTTGCTTAGACTCTTCAGTCACCAGCTCTGCCAGACTGGCCCTGTAGCCCTTGGCTGTCCCTCTCCCTGGCCTGGAGAAGAACGACCAGTTTTAGGCGAGGCCTGGTTTGAGGGGACTGCCCCCTCCCAAGCTCCCAAGGGGCTCCTGAGGGACATGGGGTGTGAGCCTCATTGGGGTGTGCTCAGGGGTGTGAGTGTGTCGCCTGTGTGTGTGTGGAGGGGGTGGGCCTGGAGGGGACCATTGGGACCCTTGCCTTAGATTTCTGATTGGTAGGGCTTCTCCAAGGTTGGTCCACCTCCTCTCCCTCTGCTGGGGGCCATGGGCCACCCTCCTGCATGTCTATGTGGAGGAGGCCTGTCTTCCCTCTACCATCTCCCACCTCTCAAACAGAGTCTCCATCTAAGTGTTCCCCTCCTTGTCCATTAGGCAAACGACAGCACCCCTCACCTGGGTGCTCTGTCCTCTGCAAAGCCACTAGCCCTAGAGGGCAGTGGCAGGGGATGGGGGTGGGGGTTAGGGTGGGGTGGGGAAGGGGTGGAGGGTTTAAGTGCACGGTGCATGTCTGGTGTCTGTCATGCAACTCTGGACACCTCATGCTTCTGTCCCCCCACCCCACCCCCTTTTACAACTTTTATAAATGTGCCAAACTTCATGGCCTCTGCCAGGAATGGTGGTCTTCAGTGGCTGACAAGGCCATGAGCCAAACTGTGAGCACAGTAGCCCTTGGTTCCCACGTGTCACATGTAAGGGCTCTGGACAAGATCTGTCTTCTCATGTCACACAGAGGCAAGGGAAGAGACTGAACCATGTTTATTGTTCTCCGACACCTTGGGTTTTCCTGCCCCTCGCCCTACCCTTGCCTTCCAAGCTGTCTGAGGCACTGTGGCCAGCTTCGGTCTTCCTAGCTCCCTGCAAAGGAATGACTCCATGTAGGGTGCAGAATAACACCCCTTTCTTCTCCCTCTGCAGAGCCCAGGCACCCACATGGGAGGAGCTGGGCTTTACCCTCTACCATTTCTGGGCCTCGAGGTCTTTGTGGGGGGTCAGGAGGTAGGGGTCAGGTAAGGGGACAAGGCCTGGCATCTGGAGAGATGCGGAGTGAAGGGTGGGGCATATCCTAGGTGAAAGAGAAAAGACAAGGGACTAGATCAAGAGCCCTCTGCCAGGGTGGTGTAGAACTCGTTGAGATGGTCAGAGAGTTTGAGGGCGGGGCAAGACAGGTGAGGAGGAGGGAAGGAGGAGAACCAGGTCAGAAATAGTGGGGTGGGGAGTGGTCCAGGGGCCAGAGGGAGTGAGGAGAGGCCAGAACAGGAAGGGGCATAAAAAGGTGGGGCTGGCAACCTATAAACAGGGCTCCCTCCTCTCCTCAGGCCTGAGAATGATGCTCCCAGCCCCGCTCCCAATACGTTGGTCCCCAAACCTACAAAGTTCCTCTAGGTGTATCTCAGCCCACCGTTTACCAGGTGTTCCCTCCTGCCAGCCCAGTGGCCTCTCTGACCTCTGCCCAGGTGGCTTTACTCACCCTCCACCAGCAGTCGAGTGTGGGCACTGTCCTGGCCGGCCTGGCAGCAGTAGGTGCCCTCGTCCTCAGGTTGCACATCATGGATGACCAGACTGTGGGTGGGGCCGTGGCTGCGTAGTTCATACTTGTCTCCAGGGCACAGCTCAATCCCCTCCCGCAGCCAACACACGTGGCCCCCGGAGCGGGACACAGTCACCTCCAGCACCGCCCGGCGGCCGAGCAGAACTGTCTTCTCTCGAGGGGGCCGGCGGCACATCTGCAGAGGTAGTGCTGAGATGGGAGGGGCGGGGACTGAAGTTACTGGAACATATAGTACACCTCAGGGTGAAAGGCACTCCCGGTGACCTCCACTTCTGGCTGCAAGCTTCAACGCCACCAGCCCGTTCCTCCGTACCTCTATCCCAGATCGTTCCCTCCCCACCTCCGCTCGGGAATCCCTCTGCAACCTGTCCTCGAGGGGAGGAGGCAGCACTCCTAGGATCCACCTCCAGCACGGGTTCCATGGCAGCATGTGACGGCCACTCCCGCCCCAGTGGCTTACCCTCCACCTCTAGCTGGGCTGCGGACTGGGCGGGTCCAGCCTGGAAGCAGACTTCTCCAGCGTCCTCTGCGCGTAGCTCACTCAGCAGCAGCATATGCTTCTTTCCTGGGCGCGAAGGGAGCACTAGCTAGGCTGAGGCTACCCAGGGGGAGGGTTCGGGGATAAGGGCCGGGTGGGAGCAGCAGGGGTGGATGGAATTGGGAGGCTGTAAGGGAAGAGCGGAAGAGAAGCCTTCTGGAGCTGCAGGCTCAAAGCCGTAAGGCCGGGTAGACGAGAGATAAGCTTGCGGGCCTGCGGACAGCGCTCATTCGAACCAGAGGCGGGGCTTATGCTAGTGGGGCGGGGTCTATCACAGCAGTGGACTAGGATGGGCGGGGGCTGCGGATGATGGAAAGGCAGCCAGACCTTCCTGTCGGATGCGGACACGGCCTCCGGATTTCAGCGGGCGGCCTCCGAGCTGCCAGCTACCTGTGGTCTCTGCCTCTGACACAGTGCACTCGAACGTGGCGCCGTCGCCTTCCCGAGCACGCACTAACCGGAGCTTGGAGAGGATAGCCACTTCGCGCTCTGGGGGCGGAGCCGGGGAATTGAGGGGGGGCGGGGCGAGGGCGACATCCCGCCACGCCCCTGTCACGCCCCTCTTCCTGGAAACACCGACTCAACCCTAGGGAAAGACTGGACTTCAATCCAGCTCTCCCAGAGTGCCTGACCCCCGCATTGCGCATACCCACCGCGCACTACCAGGCGGGCGGGCCCGGCGCAGATCGTCCCCACTGTGCAGCTGTAGGTCCCGGCGTCCGAGGGGCAACAGCGCCGTAGCTGCAGAAGGCGGCGTGTGCCAAGGGCCTGCAGCCGTAGCCGTGGGCTCGGGGTGAGCGTGCACCCATCCTGGAAGCGAGAATGGCAGACGGTGGGCACTCCGTAAGGCGGCGGCGCCCTCTATTGGTGCCAAGCGGCTTCGAGGTGCTTTTATGCTAGGCGTTCTGGTGTGGCGCCGTGGAATAAGCATTCGACCCCAAAAGTTAGTTGATCAACAATGTCTGCGGTTCAAAGTCACCAACCGCTCCTCGGAAACCCTATACAGAGTCGCTGAGTTAGAAGCAACTCGTGGGCACTTAACAAAAACAACAGATAAGCACTGGACTACTAACCACAAGATCGAAGGTTCAAACCTACCAGCTGCTCTTTGAAAACCTTATGTAGGGTTGCTATGAGTCAGAAGCGACTAAACAGCACTTAATATATCTCTCCCAGGTGGGGTCAGGCCAGTCAAGAGTTGGATCTGCTGGTCTTGTACCTTCAAGGACGTTCCAGGAGCCTCACTGGGAAGATCTCACTGTTCAGTCAGTGCCGACAAAGGGCACCCTGGGCTGAAGAAACCCAGAGCCATGTCCACATAGCATGGGGTGTGAGTCAGGATCCAGGTAAGCCTAGATTCAGACATGCCCTCTACCGGTGCTGTCTGACCCTGGTCAGTAACCTCTCGGCATGGAGCCTGTTTTCTCCCATAATATGATGAGAGCCAATGATGTCAGTGGGGTGGGGTGGAGGAGGTGTGAACCTGGGGGGTGATTCCAAAATGACTCCAGGGTGGCAGCTGTGGGTGAGCTGGCACTGGAAGGGGAGGGGCTGCCAAGGCAGTGGCAGTCACTAGGGTTGGTGTTATGTGTCACCCAGTGGGGTAACTAACACCCCCCACCTCTCATCACTCACTAGTGTGTGCAGGTTGTTCTACTCTCGGTGCCTGCCTTTGACCAAGGGGAGAGGGGAGGAGCTTCGGGGAACCGGAAGTGGGGGTATGAGACATGGCGCTGGTCTTGGAAGCCAGTGCACCAAGTTACCAACCCTATTAAAGCCACTAGTGACAACATGAGCTACCTCCTAGGGCTGCTGTAAGGATTCGAGAGCTACATGTTAGCCACAGTGCCAGGCAAATTGCTCAGTGAGTGTTAGTTGTTCCTGTTTGGGGCGTTGTTATTGTTATGTTGTTATGATGAGGTGTTCTGGGCTGGGGCTGGGCTCTGACCTTCTCCCAGGTGACATCAGCCAAAGCCTGGGAAAGCTCGCACTCGAACGTCGCTGTGTTGCCCTCAGTCACCTCTAGGTCCTGTGGCCCCCGTACAATGGTCACTGGGGCCTCTGGGAATGGGAGAGGGAGGACATATGGACACATGCAGACAAGGTGGTCAGTGGGGGACATGCTAGACCAAGTGGTTCAAGAGGATGCTGGTCAGTAGGGGCACAGTAGAATCACAAGGGTCAAGGAGGCAAGAATGGCCTGCTGTGTGTGGGGGGGGTGACCCTTTTAGGTGTTCAATGGGACATGCTGGGGCTAGAGGGACGTGGTGAGACTACAGTAGAGAGAGGCCAGACATGGACAGCAGGAGTCACTCCTGGCTGCACAGAACAGTGGGAACCACACTGAGTCAGAAGAGCCAGGGGGAGTGGTCAGTGGGGAACTCACTGGGGTTGGAAGCAAAAATGGAGAAAACTGGAGCCAAGTTGCTGGTGGAGCCCCCCCCCCACACACCCTTAGGCAGGTAGGCAGGGAGTGGTCAGGGGCCACAGGCAGGCGGTAGGCAGAGGGGGCACAGGGAGCAGAGTGGTCAGTGAGGCTGTGCTCAGCTAGGCAGACAGCAGGGCCCACAACATAGCACACATGTCCACAGCAGCACGGTCAGTCGATCACATGGGGATGAGAGTGAGAGCAGGGGGCCACACTCAGGCAGGGCCAAAGGCTCAGGGCAGTCCTGCTCTGCAGGGAGATCAGTGAGGGTCACACTACGACAGGCATGTTAAGTGGGGACACACGGACAGTGGGCTCAGTAATGCGGGTCCCACCTCTCACAGTGAGTCTGGCTGCACAGCGCAGGGAATCCGTGGTGAAGGAGACGCAGCCAGAGTCGGCCAGGCCCAGTCCACTGAGCACCAGGTGGTGACTGTGGCCCTCTGCATGGATGTGACACTTGGGTCCTGGCTGCAGCCGGACCCCGCCCCGGGCCCACTCCCCGGCCACACCCTCCTGGGACAGCTCCAGCTGGAAGGTGGCACTGCCCCCTTCGATAATGGTCACATCCTCCAAGGACCGTAGCGCTCTCAACTGCTTTGCTGGTGGGGAGAGGCAGGGAGAGAGGAAGGATAATGCATCCTGCTCACGGTGGGGCATTGAGGGGGCTCACTCACCCTCAGCCCTACTTGTCCCAGCCCTAACATGCAGACCGCCAACAGGACTTCAGACCAGGGTACAGGAAGAAGAAAACAGAGCATCCTGAGATTAGGGGAGAACAATGAAGTGTGGCATCTGTGAGGGGTGCTAGAACACTGGAAGGAGAATTTGGAATCAGGCATATCTGGACTGAACTTTGGCGCTACCATTTCATCTTTGTGATGTGTGACTTTTGACAAACTGTAAGACTTCCCTGGATATTAGTTTCCTGTCTTATAAAAGATTAATGGTGTTGAGACCCAGATTGAATGTGAGGATTAAATGAAGGAAATGAATGAGCAGAAAATACACATCACCACCACCAACCATCTACCAGGCTCTGTGTGGGCGCTTGTCATAAATGATCTCAGTTAATGTTACTAAAGACCCTTGACGTAGAGGTCAGCCTTTGACTGAAAGAGGTTAAGTAAAACTTGGATGAGGTCACACTGCTAATGGTGGTGGTGGTCTCCAACTTGGGGGCCAGAGGGAACTATTTGCCAGCCATCCCTGCTTCTCAAGTGGGCACATGAACCTCTGAAGGCAGAGGATAAACACGGCAGGTCTCTCTGGACTAGAGTACGTTTATAGCAAAGCCAACTTAGAAATAAGAAATGCAATGAGAAATCCACATGGGCTTTGAAGGCAAAGTAGAAAACATTAGAAAAGGGCAAGTTTTGCTTTGGGCAGTTTCCTCGGCATCATCGAGGGGCACTTTGGTGGGGTCTGAGGGGCCCTGGACCAGCTGGGTGGGGCAAGTGATGCATTAACAGAGGACAGGGCACTCACGCCTCACGCTGAGCCTAGCTAGAGTGCGATCATGGTGGCTCTCACAGCCGTAGGTGCCCT
Source organism: Chrysochloris asiatica (assembly GCF_000296735.1). NCBI lineage: Eukaryota > Metazoa > Chordata > Mammalia > Afrosoricida > Chrysochloridae > Chrysochloris > Chrysochloris asiatica. The sequence continues at coordinate 9,872,933 of NW_006408628.1, forward strand.
GGTCAGCCAGCATGACGCCGTGGATGAAGAGGCGGTGGATGTGGCCATCCTGGGCTGTTGACAGGCGAGCGTCCTGGGGCAGAGGCTCCCCACCTCGCACCCAGCGCACAGCCCCAGCTGCACCCACCCGGCCTGTCTGTGCCTCCAGGCATACGTCCTGGCCTTCATCCACTCGCATGTCCTGCAGTCTCCGCAGAAAAAGCAGCTCAGCCTCTGGGGAAGGGAGGGGAGGGGAGGCCCATGGAGCCTGGTGCATGTCATTGATCTGTCCTTAGGCAGAAGGGCCAGGGCTAGGGCAAGAGCTGGGAGTACAGGAGTAGGGAGCATTAGGGCCCAACCTCGAACGTGAAGCCGGGCACTGGTAGCCACAGTCCCTGCCCGGGCAGTCACAGTCCCAGAGTCCTGGAGCTGGCAGTCTCGCAGGGTCAGAATGCGGTTTGAACCATTCTGAGTGATCTCTAGCTGAGGCCCTGGAGTGACAGTGACCCCATTGCGAAGCCAGGTGACATCAGCGTCTGCTGGGGAGACTTCACAGCGGAATGTGGCGTCATCGCCCTCATGGACAGTGAGCGGTGTCAGCTCTGAGGTCAGCTTCACCGGTGGGGGCTCTGGGGGTGGATCAGGCAGTGAGCTACTGGGTCCACATGCCCTTCTTGTCACTTAACACACATTTCTTGAGAACCTTCTGTGTCACCATGAGGGTGTCCCTGAAGGGCAAGATGCCAGCTCCCTCTCAGTCTTTAGGCAACCCATCTCAATCCCTCTCTCTCTCATAGTAACACGTTACTTACTGTGGACCCTCTGTATAGCATTTAATTGTCATAATAGCCCCATAAGACTGGTGTTATCCATCCACCTCCAAGCTGGGACTCAGAGAGATGGAGAATCTAGTGCAATGTCACACAACTACTGGGTGGGTCCCAAGTTGGTCCCTACTTTTAACCATTAGGTTCTTCCTATTTGAGCGTTCTGGAAAGAAAGGCCTGAGCCGCCTCAGAGTAATGCTTGTGCACACGGGATGGAATAAGAGGCAGAAGGAAGAGGTAAAGGGGCATGCGGCGGCATGGTCCTTGGGGGTGTCAGGGCCCAAAGGGTGTGGGGGTACACTGTTACCTTCTACGCTGACGAGGAAGATGCGGCTGTCGTGGGGCGCATCACACAGGTACTCTCCTGAGTCCCTGCTCTGCGCCCCCCGCACCCGCAGCACCTGCCTGGCCCCGGCCTGCTCCAGCTGCACCCGCCCCTGGTTCGCCAGGCGCTCCCCGTCCTTGTACCAGCGTACAGGGCTCCCTGGCCCGGAGAGGTGGACCACCAGCTCTAGGTCCCCGCCTGGTGTGCTGCGGACCCTCAACTGGGCTGCCTCGGGGGCCACCACCCGCACAGGGGGCTCTGTGGGGTCAGAGCTGGGGGTCACTGGGCAGGGAGAGATGCAAGGGCTGGGCAGAGGGTGGGGGCGGGATGGACGAGGCATGCTAGACAAGGTGGGTTCTGGGGGGGGTGCTACTCCCATAAACTCACCAGCCACCTGGAGGGTGAAGCTGAGGCTGGGGGCTCCTGGAGCCGCCCCACACTGGCAGGTGTAGAGGCCTGTGTGAGCTGGGTCGGCAGCCCGGATGCACAGGAGGCGGCGGGGGCCCTCAGCCTGTAGTTCCAGGCCCTCACTCTCCTGCACAGGCCTGCCATTGTGGCTCCACAGCACTGGGGCGCTGGCCCGAGATAGCTCACAGCTCAGCACCACTGGGTCCCCAGGGGCCACACAGAGTGGGCTGGGAGCTGTCTCTGGGGCCAGGAACTGCACAGGGGACTCTGGACAAAGAAAGGAAGGTGTCAGCCTGGGCTGGCTCCCACCTCTGCCACCTGTGCTGGTGGGGAACACCCACTGGCCAGGCTGCAGTTGAAGGCGTCAGCGTCAGCCCGGGCTGCCTCCCGTCTCTCCCACCTGTGCTGGCAGGGAGCACCCACCAGCCAGGCTGACGTTGAAGGTGACTGCTTCATCATGGGTCTCACACACATACTCTCCAGCATCCTCAGGTTGGGCATGGGGCAGGATCAGGGTGCGGGCGGGCCCCTCAGCACCGAGCTGCAGAGTGTCTGAGGCCTCCACTTCCAGCCCGTCCTTGTACCAGCGCACCTGTGACCCGGCTGGGGCTACCTCGCAGCGCAGTTCCACACGCCCAGGAGCCTGGAAGTGCAGATCCAGGGTGCGGGCTGCCGGGTGCAGGATCCTCTCTGGAGGGGCTGGTGGGGGGGCAGAAAGAGGATTCGTGAGCATGGCCAACAGGCCCCTCCCAGCCTCCCTTACCCATTCTCAGTCCCCTGCAGCATGGCTCTCTCCAGTCTTGGGACCAGGACCACTCCTGGGCACGGTGCCAGGAGCACTGCTGAGTTCAGGGCAACCCTTGCCTTCATGACTCCTGTCCACCTTCAGGAGAGGCATTGCTGTTGGCTTCGCTCTCACAATGAGGACACTGAGCTTTGTTAGAGGGGCTGTCCCACCCGAAGTTGCACCGACAATGAGGCCAACTCAGACTCACACCTTGTCCTCCTATCTGACCCCAATGCACGCCCTACCCGGTCCCACTCCCCATTCCCTTTCCCTGCCTTGGCTCCAGTAAACCGTGCATTTTAGTCTCTTTCTTGTGCGCTCCATGCGAACCCACCCAGGCCAGTGCCACCAACTTAAGCCTGACCCCCAGAGACCCTACAGGACAAAATAGAACTGTTCCTTAGGGTTTTCCAAGACTACAGATCTCCTCACAGGAGCAGACAGCCTGGTCTTTCTCCCGGGCAGCAGCTGGTGAGTTTGAACTACCGACCTTGTGGTTAGCAGTCTAATGCTTCACCCACGGTGCCACCAGGGCTCCTTAGCCTCCATGATAGGAGGAGGGTTTGTCTTCTTGGTTCACGAATATACTTCAGAGTCTTAGTGGTGCAACAGTGAACCGTTTGAATCCATCCAGCGACTCCAGGGGAGAAAGACCAGGCAATTGGTTTGTGTAAAGATGGTTGTTGCTGTTGGTAAATGCTATGGAGTTCGGTTCAGACTCGTAGCAACCCTATAGGGTTTCTGAGGAGTGGCTGGTGGATTGTAACCACCAACCTTGTGGTTAACAGTTCAGTGCTTATCCTACAGTCTGAGAGAGTCTATGGGACAGTTTATCTCTGTCACATGGGCTCACTATGAGTGGAAATAAACTCGTTGCCACCGCAAACAGCAACTGTAACCCTAGCCCCAAGAATAGTACTTAGCACATACTAGTTGCTCTATGAGTATTTGTTGAATGACTGAATGAGAGCTCCTAATGGCTCTCTCCTACCAGATGTTTGATCACTGTCCCACCTTGAATTGGATAAGGCAAAACTTTGGTGGCTGAGAATGAGGACGCTGGGAGCAGGCAAGACTGGAGGAGAAGGCTGTGTGGGACAGGAGGCTGGAAGAGTGGCTGTAGGAAGCAGGAGAGGGATGGGGTGCCCAGAGACTGCCAACCTGTGACGGTGACCGTGAAGAAGGCCGAGTCATCTCCAGCATCGCACACGAACTCGCCCCCATCTTCAGGCTGGGCAGCGGGCAGTACTAGGCAGCGGCGGGGCCCATCGCTCTCCAGGACCAAGACCTCACTCTCCTCCACCTCTAGCCCATCCTTGTACCAACGCACCGGGGCGTCTACCCGAGACAGCTCACACTGCAGCACCACGCACTCCAAGCTTACGGCGATCAAGGTCACCTCATCCCGGGGGGATAAGATCCGGACCGGGGGCTCTGGAGGGTGGGGGCAAGCATAGCTGTCACAAACTCACTGCGCTCCTCCCCAGTGTCACACAGTAACAACAGTAGTAACTATTATATGAAGAAATAATAGGTCCCCAGTCCAGTGTGAAATCCCTGAGGCGAGATGTGTTTTAGAACCCAGAGGGTTTCATACTCCAGAAATGTATCCCATACCACCCTCTGTGCCCACGGGACACAGTAAAATCACATTAACAGTGCAGCTGTGTAAAATACAGATATAGTCACCCTAAGGAGAACAATGAAAGAGCATTTCATAGCAGTTAAACTCAGGTTTTACCAAAATGACTTTGAGTATCAAATTTACAAAAAGTCCTGTAATTTGAAAGCTTTTTGGATGTTGGAACTGTGGATAAGGGACTGTAGATTTGTTTAAAGGAGCCCTGGTTAAGCTAACTGAAAAGCTGATACCCACCCAGTGTCTCTACAGGAGAACGACCTGGTGTTCTGCTCCCCCAAAGACTGTTGTTGATAAGTGCTGTTAAATTCTGACTCATAGTGACCCTGTATAGGGTTTCTCAAGAACGGCTGGAGGGTTTGAACTGCCAACATTTTGGCAAGCAGTCCAATGCTTATTCTACAATCTAGGAGACTCCATGGGCAATTTTACTGGGCCAAACTGTTGTTGTTGTTAAGTACCCTCGAGTCAGTTCCGACCCATAGCAACCCTGAGCAGGGTTTCCAAGGCTGTAAATCTTTACGGGAGCAGGAAGCCTCATCTTTCTCCCGCAGAGCAGCTGGTAGTTTTGAACTGCTGACCTTGCGGTTCACAGCCTGATTCGTAACCACTACACTACCAGAGCTCCTTACTAGTTGCTACGTATGAATTGGAATCAACTTGACAGCACCTAACAAAAACAACCTTGTTGTTGTTAAGTGTCGTTGATTTGCTTTCAACTCATAGCCACCATGTATAAGGTTTCCAAGGAGCGGCTAGTAAGTTTGAACTGTCGACCTTATGGTTCAAGCCGACCTTGAGGTCCGGTGCCTACCCTAGAGTGTCATAGCAGGACGCGAACAATAGCAAACATTTCTTCACAGCTTCCCAAGGTACCTGGCACAGTGCTAAATACTTTATCGCTATTAACTCATTTAATCCTCCCAACAACCCTGTTGTTAGTTGCTGTCCAATTGGTTCTGACTCCTGGTGACCCCATGTAGAGTAGAGGAGAGATATGCTCCATAGGGTTTTCAATGGCTATCATCTTTTGGAAGCAGATTCCCAGGTCTTACTTCCAAGTCGCCTCTGGGTGGGCTTGAACACGAACTTTACATTTAGTAGTCCAATGCATACCTGTTCGTGCCACCCAAGGACTCCTACAGCAATCCTACAAGGTATGTACTGTTTCATCCCCATTTCCTAGATTAGGAAACGGAGGTAGAATGTTTCAGCAGTTTTCTTAATGTCACAGGGAGGGAGGGAGAGATTCCCGCTTAGACTGTTGGCAGAGGTTGGGATTCCAAACCCAGGCTGGCGGAAACAGTCACGCTCTCTGCATCTGTGCTTGCAAAATGCCAGCCTCTGGCTGAGTGCTCCCTAGGGATGCTGACTTCTGATTCAGGAAACTCATCGCCAGCTGCTCCAAAGTGGCACCCCTCCATAGAAAAGGAGCCTTGTAGGTACTGGTAGTAACTAGCGCTCTGAGCCCCTGGGCCTGCCTGCCACTCCCACCCCACTCCACCGGCTGGCTCCTAGAATCTTCACACTCCGGACTTTAGCGTTCCTTTAGTCTTTGGCCCCCTTGTGGCAGGGCTGGGGGACTGCTGAGTTCCCCGTTTGGCAGAGGCATGCATGAACTGATGTGCACGCAGATTCATACAGCCTGCTGCCCACATGGGGTTTTCGCTGGGAGTCCATGAATCCCGCCTCCCTAGCTAGGGAAGGTTCTAAGCTGGTTCTCTGGGATTCAGTAAAGCCCGGGGATTGCAGGAAGCTGGCTGGCTGAGGCCTGGGGAAACCCTACAACCCAGGGATCTCAATTTTGGCATCAGATTTGATTGTCCCTGGTCCACAGCCAGAGTGGTGTTTGTGTGGACTTCCATGTGAAGAGCCTGGTGTTTTGTGGGGGGCCAGTATGGACTAGAATTTATGTGGCTGTGGCCATTATGTCTGACCAGGGTTTGGAGTGTTGGAGGTTGGGAGGGGTGAGGAGGAGGTGACTTACTTTGAGAAGCAATGCATGCCTTTCTGTGGGCCATTTGTGGCAAGTTGCATTCCCAGGGTGGGTTGGGGGACAGGTCCCTAAGAAGCGCAGCCTAGCTGAAGGCCACTCCAGTACTCCAGTGTAGCCATGGGGGTCTTCTGTGTTTCTAGAGCTGCCTATGCCCTCCTTCAGCCCAACAGTGGATTGAGCCCTGGGGACTTCACCATGTCACTTTCACTGAGGGGCGTTTTCCATTTTGAATATTCTCCTCCCATCTGCTGTCACCACACCCATTCCACAAAGACAGCTCCGCCCATGTCCTCTGTACTAGCTTGAAGGCATTTCCTCAGCCCTGGTGGCACTGTTAAGATTAGCATTGAACTGCTAACCTCAAGGTTGGTGGTTCAAATCCATCAGCCACTCCAAGGGAGAAAGATGATGCTGTGTGGTCTTACAGTCTCAGAAACCCTATACAGGATGACTGTGAGTTGGAATTAACTCAGGGCAGTGGGTTTGGTTTGTTTTGACCTGGTTAGCAACCCCACTGTACTGAATCCCAACACCATACTCTCTAAGGTCCTGTCCTGGGTTTGGCTTTCTGATGGGTCCGATGGAACAGTTCGCAGCAGGAGGGGAGGCCTGTCTGTCTGTCTGTCTGTCTGTGTGTTGCTAAGCGTTGGGCCGCTTCTGCATGGAATGGTGGCTTTGTCGAAGACCCTCCCTGCCCTCTGCTCTATTGTGCCCTCTGCCCCTTCCTTCACAACACTTTTCACGAGGTGGCACCACACATTTATTTAAATGTTTATTGGTTTAACACAGGGGTCGCAAACTCAAAAGCCCACAAGGGCTAAGAGGTAAGGTAAGTGCTGAAGCAGCCTGGGAAGAGGCAGAAAAGAAGTATGTATGACTTGGGGGGGGGGTGGACTATGGAATGTGGGCCCCAGATAATGGGGGCAGCTGCTACTCAGCGCCAGCTGTTCGTCTCCAAGGGGGGAAACGGGACCAGAGCCGCCGGGTCTTTGGCTTTTTCAAGAGGACGCATAAATCCGGATTGTTATTTGAACTGTCCTGACTTTGGTAAGATTCTGTAGGCCAAACATAACGTGTTTGTGGGCTGCAGGGGACCCTGGGGACTGCCTGTTTGCGACCCCTGGTTAACAGCTGCCTCCCCAGCTAGACTGTAATTTCTATGGGTAGGGACCACATGTGCTCAACTTTGGTCACTCTGCACACAGAAATTGCTGAGTGAATGAGCCAGGGGAATGTGTCCACTCGCAGGCAGCACTGGGCTTTGGGCTCTCCCGGGCAGGGACCTTGGTGCATGCATTCCATCCGCCTCCCCAGCTCCCCCAGGGTCAGGAGTGTCCTCTGTCCTTGGGTGGGGTAAGGGACGGGGGGCGGGGGCCCACACCTGTGACAGTGACGGTGAAGGAGGCCGACTCGTCGTCAATTTCACACAGGTACTCGCCAGAATCTTCAAGCTGGACAGCGGGCAGCACCAGGCGGCGCACTGTGTCCTCCTTCTGAAGGAGCAGGGATGGACTCTCTGCCACTTCCTCCCCGTCCTTGGTCCAGCGCACCTCGGCCCAGGGCCGGCACAGCTCACAGGTCAGCACCACACGCTCCAGGCGCACGGCGGCCACATACACCTTACCACTGGGGTACACGATCCACGAGGACACGTCTGAAAGACAGGACAGCTGCTGCTGGGTGTGAGGAGTCGAGCCAATGTGCTCTCCTGCCCACTCTGAGCCCTCTACCACTGGGGAGCGGGCCACATGTTTAAGAAGGAAGACCCCTCTGAGACGGTCTCCCAACAGCAGAGTCTCTCACAGCTGAGTCACCCTTAACGCACACCACCTACGTGGGGCAAGGTGGGGCCCACAGTCCCAGCCACAGAACTACTCCATAGTCTGGGGGGTGGGGCAAGGAAGGGGGAAGCTGAGAGAGGAGAGGTGGGTCTTCAGATGGCGCTAAGGTTTCCACAGGGCAGAGCCCACAGATCTTGACCTGTGCATGGGTCACCTCGCTTTAGACCTGGACTTAAAAGCAGAAATGCCACCTCCCAAGGTGGCCTTGCAGGTTCCTTAGGAGGCTGGAGAGAACAGGAATTCTTTCATGCTGGGGCCAGTGTGTTTGTGACAATGCACTTCGAGAGGGTGACTGACCACAGTGAGAAAGGAAGGCATTATTATCCCCCCAAATATGTGTTGTAAATCTGTATACTATATACCTGGGTTATAATCCTACTTGGGAATGGGCTTTCTTCCTTGTGTTAATAAAGTTGCTTAGTATTGGGGAGGGAGCCCGTGTGATACAATAGTTCAGTGCTTGGCTGCTAATCGGAAGGTCAGTGGTTTGAACCCACTTGCCACTTCTTAGAAGAAAGATGACGTGGCAGTCTGTTTCTGTGAAGTTGAAAACCACACCAAGTCTGTTGCCGTCAAGTGGGTCCTGGTCTCTTCATGGAAGCAGACTGCCACATTATTCTCCCGGGGAGCAGCTGGTGGGCTCCAACAGCTAACCTTTTGGTTTATGGGTCTGAAGAGCCGACCTTTAGGCTAGCAACCAAGCGTTTAACCACGATGCTACCAGAGCTCCTTTCCGTAAAAATGACAGCCTATGAAACCCAATGGGGCCGCTAGGAGTCAGAATCGATGGCAATGGGTATTAGTGTAGGGGATTCCTTAAGTCAAGCTCTTTATAAACAGGGCAGATTGAGCAAGCAACCAAGCGAGCAAGCAGAGATGGGGAAAGACAGATGCCAAACCACATGAGGATGGCCAAGGAACTGAAATGCAAGAAGAGACAAGGGCTTTTCTCAAGGGCCAGCACCCTGAATTCGAATGTCTAGCCTCAACTGTCAGAGAATGAATTTGCTCAAGTTGTCCACTTCTGGTAGTTCAGTTATCACCACTCCAGATAGCCTGGGCAGAAGGGGTGGGGCTGGCCTGGGAATTGGGCTCAGCAGCTACTCCAGTGAGGACACCACCTTAACCCACTGCCCGACCCCCACCTGTGATGGTAACGGTGAAGTAGGCGCGCTCGTCCCCAGCAACGCACTGGAACTCGCCACCGTCAGGAGGCTGGGCGGCAGGCAGCACCAGGCGGCGATGGGGGCCGTCGCTCTCCAGAACCAGGAAGTCACTCTCCTCCACCTCCTGCCCATCCTTGTACCAGCACACGGCGGCATCCTCCTGGTCCACCTCACAGGTCAGCATGACACACTCAGAGGTTATGGCGTGTACGAACACATGCTCCCGCGGCTCCAGGATGTGCACTGGAGGATCTGGAGGGTACAGAGAAGGGGTCACACTGACACCCCCCACATGGGAGAGGTGAGTCCAAACTGGCTGCTTGTCAGGGAGCTACTGTCTTCCTCACAGGCTGGGGGTGGGAGGGTTCAGGCTGTGCTGTGCAAGGGGCTCAGGACATGGTTCTTCCCTCTGCACTCCCATGGGACACTGAGCAAGAGCTCATGTAGCACCCAAATGCTCGCTGGATCAGAGGTGGCTGGGTGTGGATACAGAGACAGGCAGGCACACGGCTCATACAGTGGCAGCCACTGTTTGTCTAGACTTAGGGAAGAGGGAAGACACGTGGGTGATCCCAGGACTGTAGGAGGTAAGGCAGTGGAAGGCTGATGCCGGCAGGTGGTGAGCTCCCTGTCCATGGGTGTACCTAGGATTTCTACTAAAGTGAGAAGAGCTAGACTCATGGTTCCCAAAGCTGCCCACCAGAAGGTCAACATTAGTGACTGCAGGTTCTGCTCAAAGGCCTGGGGTGGCTCTGGGCATATATGACAGTCTTCTGAGGTGGTTCTAAAGCAGCCATACCATGGACTTGACACTCCTGCTCAGCTCAGCTTTGACTGAAAAGCTGCAGGGACAGTGGGATCAGCTCAGCCTGGCTGCCAGCTATGGTGTTTGCTGGCCATATGGTAACGGGGAAATCACATAGCCTCTTTGGGGATGCATATCTTCATCTGTCACCTGGAGCTACATTGCCTTTCATCTACTGAAGAGTAAATGAAAGAGTGTATATTTCAAGTACCTAGTATAGTTTGAGCAATGAGCTCATAAACACTGACAACTGTGACGATGGTACAGGATCAGGCAATGTTTCATTCATTTACACCTACGGCTACTAGGAGTCCGATGCAACACAACAGTAATTAACCACAGCCTGCATAGTACTTGGCTCATTGTCAGTGTTCAATAGATGTCACTCGCATCTGCCTTTCTCTTAATAGAATTTAGTTCCCTGTCACATGCTCAGCAGAGGGTTAAGAAGCAGTGACCTGACAAAGTGTCCTCTGACTACTAGGTCCTCCCTCTAATGACACATGGGGCAAGCAGACCAGGGGCAGGGCTTACACCGCCCTTGTCCACCTCAGCTGGGAGCACCCAGGCTGCAATGCTCACCTCTGACCGTGACGCTGAAGAAGGCTGAGACTCCTTCTGTCCTGCACTCAAAGTCTCCACTGTCCCGCACCTTGGCCTCAGGCAGGATGAGGCGGTGTTTGTGCCCATCCACTTTGACCACCAGCGACTCGCTCTCCATCACCTCCTGCCCATCCTTGTACCAGCTCGCGGGGAAGTCCACCCGAGAGAGCTCACAGGTCAGCACCACCCGCTCCGAGGTCGTGAAGGTAACTGACACCCTGTCCTGGGGACTCAGGATGTGCACTGGGCTCTCTGGAGGGGGGTAGGGAGAGGGTCAAACGCCGCCCCTCTGTGTGCTCTGCCTTGACATGCACCCCTTTCTGATGTTCTCAGTGTAGACCCACCAACTGCTGTCAGTGCAGGGACATTTTTTTCCAGTTTAAAATTAGGTTTGGGCTTGCACATCAATCTTCAGAGCAATAGTTTTAGTTGCATAAACATAGGGAGTCTGCTAAAACTGCACATTCTTAGATCCACCAGCGGGGAAGCCAGAAAAGCTGTACAATCAACCAGGTGACTCTGGTCACACTTAGAGACAGCTGCTCTGGTCACTAAGAAATCTGATAAGCAATGGTACAGCTAACAGCACCATCCCCTGCTCAGGACACAGACGAGGCTGTCTCAGAAGCCCTGTATAGGGTCACTGAGGCAGGAAGGGCCTGCTGTCAGTGGATGGGGCTCTGCTCACTGGGTGTTTCCCACCTACTTCTCTGTGTGTGGTCCTGGCAGCTAACTGCCTCCTGTGGTGCTTGGGTGCCAGTGAATTCCTCAGCTGCCAGTACAATCTCCAGAGATGGTATGATGCCAATGTTGGGAGTGTCTCCCACTCACTAGCTTTCCATCCCCACTCCCAACTCGCTTCCTCAGAGTTATCTTCTTCCCAGCTTGCCAGGCGGTGGTCCAGTCTAAGACCTGGGAGTCAGACTGCCTGGGTTCATAACCCAGCTCCACCACTTACCGGCTAGGAGTTTTCAATGTAGCTGTTCTCTATCTCCATTTCCCCATCTATTAAATGGGGACAGTAACAGAACCCCTCTAGATAGATAATTGTAGAGATAATGTGATTAATTATCAGAGGTAGTGTGATAACAACTGTGCCGGGTTCTCAGGAAATTGCATTGTACAAGAGGGCTTCAAAAAGTTCAGGGGAAAAACTCCACTATCTTTTCAGACCTCATAAGTGTTAGGTATTAGACAATAGGTCAGGAAGCAGGCAGGCACCATGTCTCTGAAAAGGGATGACAAATGTGGTAGAATCATGTAAACCCTAAAGCACTCTAGTGAGGCAGGCGGTTAATGTGCTCACTGCTAATTGCAAGGTTGAAGGTTCAAGCCCACACAGAGGCTCCTTGGAAGACAGACCTAATCTGTTTCCAAAAAATCAGTCACTGGAAACCCTCTGGACCCCTGTTGTACTCTGACACACATGGGATCGTTAAGAGTGGAGTCCACTTGATGGCAAGTGGTTTAACTTTTTTTTAGAAAGGCTCCGATGGTTTGGAAATGCTGTGTCTGGATATACCAGTGGGCACCCTGTCTGTGTTAAGTGTGTTAAAATAGCCCCTGTGAGGCCTTGATCTGAGCCCACCATGGATGCCCTTTAACTCGCTGGCCTAGATTTGAGGAGTGGGAATGGCACCTGCCTTCTTGACCCTACCCATCTGTGCATCCCCATCCCCACACACCCACCTTGGATGGTGAGGGCAGCCGAGTCCTGCACACCAGGGCAGCTGAAGCCCACCAGGGCCCCACTGTCCTGGTGCTTCACCGACTGTAGGATGAGTCTATGCTGCAGACCTTTTTGCTCTACACGGTAACGCAGGGCCCCGGGCTCCACCTGGCCCTCAGGCGCATTACTGGCAAGCTCTTGTCCATTGAGGAACCATGTGCCCTGGATGATGGTGGAGAGATCGAGGGAGAAGACGGCGTCCTCTCCGGCGTATACCTGCACATCCTCCAGGCCTGCCACCAGGCGAGCATTAGGCACTGGAGCGGGAGCAGAGAGCAGCCATCAGAACCAGGAGAGGGGACTGAGGGCTGGGGAAGACAGAGGAGGTGACGGGGAGGCATCAGCTCACCAAGATGGGCGGAGCCCTGGAACATCACGTGGGGACTGCGTCCGTGCTCGCTAACAGTGCAGACACGGAAGCGGTAGTCACCCTCGGCGGGCACACAGTCTCCGGGCACTTCCACGGCGCCAGCTTTCTCAATGCTGAAGCACTGAGCCCAGTCATCCGAGCCCACCTCCTGCCGCTCCAGCCTATAGATGAAGGGGGTCTCGGGAGCCGGTTCAGGAGGCTTCCAGGTCAGCAGGACCGTGTTCTTGTGACCCTTGAACATCTCTGCCAGCATGGGTGGCCCCGGAGGACTGTGCTTGACGCCTGTGACAAAGACATGGTGTACATTCCACGACCCGCGGCCGACCTCCCACAGCTCCTCCACCTTCATTCATTCTGCCACCCCAGGCATCCAGTCACTCTCCTGCCCCAACCCCAAGAACTTGGCCCCATGCCTTCATGCCCTCACATTTAACTCTGAGCAGAGTGGTGGTCCGGGAGTTGCCCACATTAAAGGTGATCTCGCCAGCATCCTCCCGGGTGACCCCCGGCAGGACCAGGGCATGCATGTGGCCAGAGTTGCTCTGACAGGTGACTGGCAGGTCCTCCCCATCACGGCTCCAGCGCCCCTCGATTCCAGACTCTCGAGTCTCCACCAGCAGCACCGCATTCTCTCCTTCCAGGACGTCAAGCTTCCGGGGCAGTCGCTTCAGGATGGGTCCTGGGAGGTGGACGGGACTTTTATCAGACTAGGGTCCGGGCATCTGCCTGCCTCAGCCTGGCCTCCTCCCAATGGCCAGCCGACCTTTGACTGTCACGTTGGCCACAGAGCGCACTCGGCCCCGCATCTCACACAGGTAGACACCATCGTCGTCGGCTTTCAGCCGGTGAATGATGAGGCGCCGGACAGTGCCCTCCTCGATCTGCTCATACTTGTGGCAGGGTAGCAGCCGCTGGTCCTCACGGAACCAGGCAGTGGGGATGCGGGAGTTGGGGACTTTACACTCCAACACAGCAATGCCATGCTCTCGACCCTCCACATCCTGCAGGGGCCTCGTGAACCGGAGGCGGGGCTCTGTGGAGAGGGAAGAGACAAGAAAAGGCTGTGGAGAGGGTCCAGGTCCAGCCATGCTGTTGGTTCTGTTCCCCTACAGAAAAACCTCATCAGAAGGCCCTGATACTGATGACCACACCTCCTAGAGCAAGGCCACTCCAGTAATCTTGGGCTTTAGTTTCCTTACTTGTAAAATAGGAAAAGTGACGGAGGAGGTGGGACCAGCATAGTGATTCTGTAACTGCCTCAGATGCTGTTGTTGGTTGTCAGTTGTGTCCGACTCATGGTGATCCCATGTGTGCAGAGTCTAACTGCTCCACAGGGTTTTCAAGGCTTTTGGAAGCAGATTGCCAGGTCTGTCCTTTGAATCACCACTGCTGGGTTTGAACTGCCTACCTTTCGGTTAAGAGTTGAGCACTTGCCATTTGTACCAACCAGAGGACACTTCACACATTCTGCAAAGGTCTGAGTTGAATTTAATTTTTAAAGAATTTTAACCACTTTCGTAACTGAGCTGCCCAGTGGGTTCACTTGGGCTTCTGGGAAGCATGTTTCTGTGTAGCTCCTCACAGCTTCTCTTGCCTCCTCTGGTGCACCAGGGCCTGCACACAGCACAGGTTCCATATTTCTGACTGCGTGCCAGACAGGGCACAGAGGAACATGCCAGCCTTTTCTCCTCTCAGGGAAAAAGTCGGGCCACACTGTTGTTAAGTGCTATTAGCCGGTTCCGATTCATAGCAACCTGTACAGGGTTTCTGAGGAGCGGCTGGTGAGTTTGAACCACTAACCTTGTAGTTCAAACTGACCTTATGTTTGAGTGCTTATCCTAACAGTGCTACACCAGGACTCCACTAAGAACGGTATTATAATCCCGCAAGTTGTGATGAGGTCTTACTATGAAGAGTTTTAATTGCCAGTGTGAGTTTTGGGTATTTCATTTCTAGACATTCTGTTTATAACTAATATAAGCATTTATTACACGTTCCTGGTGATTCAATGTTGAAATATAAATTTCCTCCCCTTTGACTTTCTCTTCTTTTAAACCTGGGGAGCAGTTTAATATTTAAAAAAAAAAAAAAAAAAAAAA
>NW_006408628.1:9887606-9903700 GCF_000296735.1 Chrysochloris asiatica
ATAATTTATTTTCATTTTCTCTTGGTTAATTTATTTGCAATTTAATTTTTACTTTATGTTCAATATTGATATTTGTTTTCAGAAAACTATTTCAATAATATTTTCAAATTCAAATGTTGTGGTTAAGTGTCATCGAATTTGTTCTGACTCATAGCAACCCTATATAGGGTTTCCAAGACCAGCTAGTGGGTTTGAACTGCCAACTTTGTTGTTATCAGCCCAGTGCTTATCCTACAGCACCACACCAGGACTCATCTTTTGTTATTAAGTGCCGTTGAGTCAGTTCTGACTCATTGCAACTCTGCGTAGGGTTTCCCAGAAGCAGCTAGTGGGTTTGAACCACCAACCTTGTAGCAGTCCAGTGCTGATTCTACAGTGCCACACTATCTGTAGGTCTATTAAAAGTAATTTCATAAGATTAATTTTTATTTCCTGTTTTGTGACCAACATTATTTTATGACATTTTTCAGAGAGTTAATGTTATATCTCACCACTCTTCTTTCTCATTCCCATCCACAATACACAAAATTTTCATTTATTTATTATATGTCTCTTAATTAAAATAATATACTAATTTAATACTTTGATATTGTTTATTCCCTTTCAGATTTTCTGTAAAGTTTGTGTTTATTCCCTTTTAGATTTTCTGTAAAGTTTCCAGCTTCTTGATTTAAATAATTTATAAATGTATTCTTCTTTCGTTTTGAAATCATGACCTTTGAAGCATATTACTGTACCTATGAGACTACATTTGCCTGTATCCACAAGTTAATTTTCTCTTTTCTAATCAGTCGATCAATAACTTTATTCCCTATTTGAATAAATATTTTGGAAAATAAAAAAAAAATTTCAGTTTTTAAGTTGATACTCAAGATATGACTCTCTCTTGATGATAATGTGTATTTGCTAATCTTTGACATAGTTGTTGTTGTTGATAAGTGCTGTCAAGTCGGCTCCAACCCATAATCACCCTGTATAGGGATTCCAAGGAGCTGCTAATTGTTATTGTTGTTGTTAGATGCCATCATTTCTGTTCTGACCCACAACAGAATGAAACACTGCCCAGTCCTGCGCCATCCTCACAATCATTGTTTTGCTGGAGTCTATTTCTGCTGCCACTGAGCCAAACCAGGTGGTTGGGGGTCTTCCTCCCCTTCACTGACCCTCCACTTAACCAGGTCTGAAGTATGAGAAACCAAGTCTGGTTACCCTGGCTTCTCAGGAACATTCTTGTGGTGCTCTTGTTCTTCTGACAGTCCATGGGACTTTTAATTCTTCTCCAACACCATAACTCAAGCACATCAGTTCTTTTAAGGTCTTCCTTAGTTATTGTCCAATTTTCATATGCATACAAGGCAATTTAAAATACCATTGTATTTAAAATACCATTGGGTCAGATGTTCCTTAATTCTCAAACTGACAACTTTGCTCTTGAACACTTTAAAGAGATCTTATGCAACAGACTTGCCTAATTCAATTCATCGTTTAATTTCTTGACTGCTGCTTCCAAAAGTGGTAATAGTGGATCCAAACAAAATGAAGACTTTGACAATTTCAATCTTTTCACCATTTTTCATATTTATTATTGTTGTTAAGTGCTATCAAGTTGGTTCCAATGCATAGAAGCCCTGTACAGGATTACAAGGAGCAGCTGGTGAGTTTGAACTGCCAAATTTGAGTCCAGTGTGTGCCCTACAGCACTATATAAGGGCTTCAATTAACCAGTCAAAACTCCCAGTTTGTCCCGGATACAACGTACCCTTGCAAGCTCTCCTGAAGATTTATAGGTCTCATGTAACTTTGTCACATTTATGTTTCTTCTAGTTTTGCAGAAGACATAGTTTGTGAGAGTCCCTCTTGACCATCACCAAACCCCTCCCCCACTTCACTCTTCTAGATACTTTTACAGTTTTTAAGAGGAGTAGTCCTGGTGTGGTGCTGTGGGCTAATGAGTCAGACTGTAAAGTCAGTTTGAACTGCAAGGTTGGTTGTTCAAGCTCACCAACTGCTCCTTGGAAACCCTATATAGGGTGGCTATCAGAACCGACTGGATGACACTTAACAACAACAACAATGTAAAGATAAGACTCCTGGTGTGGTGCTGAGGGATTAACACCAGACTTCAAACCACAAGGTTGGCAGTTCAAACCCACTAACTGCTCCTCGGAAACCTTGTGCAACAGGGTCATTATGAATCAAAACCTACTTGATGGCACTTAACAACAACAACAACGTGAAGATTAGGGACGAAGCCAGTGCACCTTTTTTTATATACTATGATTTGTAAAATATTTATTGTGAATTAGTAAATCTTTTATGACAGAATCTTTTTTCGGTGAAGTTCTGCTCTTTGAATATATGAATGCACTTTTTATAGCATCTCATCACTACTAAACTTAATGTTCAATTAAGCTTTTCCATCAACTAATTTTAGTTTACATTAATTAAAGTTTAGGCATCCTGTGCCTATTTAAAGAATGTGTGATTAAAAAATTTAAAATCTAGATCGGTTAGGGAATTGTACCAATAGTGGTAGTTGGATTACAAGGCATTTTGTGGTTAATAATAAAAATAAGAAGAATCCTGAGAAAAAAGCACAATGGGTGGTCTCATTGAATCATTTTAATATTTAGGGAACTGAGTAAATCTCTAACACTGTCTACTTTTTAATTGTTTTACAGAGATCTATTGATTATTCAGATGATATAGTGAATTATTCTAATTTTTATGAGTTCAGTTCAATAATTTTGTATAATACAATCAAATCAAAATTTGAATCATGGACTATTTTAACTTTCTAATACAAATGAAAGGCCATATAAACTTTACAAATGAGGCAAAATCCTAATATCTATGAATGTAAGTTTTTTAATATCTCTGAATGAAAATTTATCAAGGCTCTAATTTTTCTGTTTTTGAAATATAGTCTAAATGATAACCAAACCACAAAAATCCACTCTTGTTTAGCATTGGCATTCTTCAGGTAAGCTTATTCGTCATCACAATTTCATAGCCTTTCCTCCAGCTGGCAAAATTTTCTATAGAAATTATAGAGGTAGATTTGTATTAATGAAGACTGCATTCTTTCATAATATTATAGTGCATGCATATTCTGTTTGGATAAATTCCAACACTCTTTTGATTACAATTTTGAAGGGTTAATGTACTGTACTGCAAGGTCTGTTTGAACCACAACATTGGAAGTTCAAGCTCACCAGCCACTCATCAGAAACCCTATACAGGGTCTCTATGAGTCAGAGCCACTGATTGCATTTAACAACAATAGACTGTGTACATTTTTATACTCTTACTTCACAGTTTTTTTCTCTTATCTTCTTTTGTTATTTGAGAAAGAGTTTACAGAATAGCAAAGGGAATGCTTCTGTTATATGCGCTATAACTATTAAATAGTGAATTTTATTAATAATTTCTATGATAAGCTCTGGTAGCGTAGTGGTTACGAATCAGGCTGTGAACCGCAAGGTCAGCAGTTCGAAACTACCAGTGGCTCCGCGGGAGAAAGATGAGGCATTCTGCTCCCGTAAAGATTTACAGCCTCGGAAACCCTGTGCAGGGTCGCTATGAAACAGGTGCATGAGTTGTTGAATGTAAAACTGATGCCAACTTTCACTCAATTCAAAAAAAAAAAAAAAAAAAAAAAAAGCAGGTTATTCTTCCTTTCCTAAGGTTCCTTTTAGTATAAAAAGGAGCCCTGTTAGCACAGTGGATTAAGAGTTGGGCTGCTAACCCATGGAATGCACCAGTTGCTCTGAGGGAGAAAGAGGAGGCTGTTTTCTCTTAAAAAAGATTTAGTCTTAGAAACTGTAAAGGGAACAGTGACACTGTGTCCTATAGAGTCCGCTATGAGACGGAACCAACTCAATAGCAGGGGTTTTTAGTGTAAAGCGCCTTGGTGGTACAGTGAGTATGTATGTGCTTGACTGCTAACAACGCTGGCACTCAAGCCCACCAGCAGCTCTGTTGGAGAAAGGCTTGGCGATCTGCTCTGTAAACATTAAAGCTTAGAAAACCCCATGGGGGCAGTTCTGTTCTGTCATATGGAGTCACTGTGAGTAGAAATCCACTTGATGGTGGTGGTTATGTGCAGTGGAGTCAGCCAGGAATTCTGCAGTCAGACTTTCCCTGCAGGCGTCAGAGACCAGATGGGGTTATGAAGGTAACCACCATTTAAAATGTTTGTATCCAATAAAATAGCCCCTTTGTTCTCCTGATTAGCTTTACAAGTACATGTTAGAATTTGGACATAAATTTACACCTATAAAATGATCTTTGATCTGTTTTATATGAGTTATGTTAGGGGCTAAAGGTAAGATTTCAGTGGAGGAGAACAGTTAAAAAACAGCAACAAACGGCGGGAAACTAATGATCTGGAATAGGTCAACGCCCCTCTGGGTCACATAACAACCATTTCTTCCAGCCGTTTTTTTTTTTTTTTTTTTTTTTTTCCAGAGTGGTTTTGCACCTTCTGCCTCAAACTCCCTAGAGGAGTTAAAGAAGTTTCTAGAAATCCTGACAGTCCTGGGGGCTGGGTGGAGGGCTGAGAAGGGTCTCTTCGTCTTTCCCTCCCGTCTCCCGGGGGCGCTGCGGCACCTTTGACATGCAGCTGCACTGCGCTGAGCGTCTGGCCAGCTGAGTTGCGCGCAGCACACACGTAGAGCCCGCGGTCCTTGGCCTGGCAGTAGAGCACTTTGAGCACAAAGCCGCCATCGCGGTCGCGGTACATGAGGCGGCGGCGGTCGGGCTGCAGCGGTCGACCCTCGCAGTGCCATTCGATCTCGGGCTCGGGCTTGCCCATCACGTAGCAGCGGAATTTGGCGTGCTTGCCCTCGTTCACCCAGAAGGTCTTGGGCGTACACTTGAGCGGCTCCACCACAGGTGGGGGCGCCTCCTCGGGGTCCGCTGGCGGGATCTCGGGGGGCTGGTGCACCTGTAGCAGCGCGCCGGCCTGCGCGTGGCCGTGCGGGTTGCGGGCGTGGCACACGTAGACGCCCGAGTCGGGCAGCCGCGCTGCCAGGATGCGCAGCGCCAGGCTCACGCCCCGGCCGCCCTCGACGCAGCCCGGCACGAGCGCGAAGTGACTACTGTCCCACACTTCGTCCAGGGCCATCCCATCCTTTTCCCAGTACAGCGTGGGCTCGGGCAGGCCCCCCACCTGGCACGTCAGCACCACCTCGGCCCCCCGCAGCACCCACTGTGACCCGGGCCCGGTCAGGAACACCGGGGCTCCCTCCCCGGCCCCCGGCGGTGGCAGTGGGTGCTCGGCGGCCGGTGGCTCGGGCTCAGGCGCCGGTGGCTCGAGCACGGTGACGGCGGCTGCCGCGTAGGCCTCACCTGCCGCGTTGCGGGCACGGCACACGTAGACCCCCGCGTCGGTGGGCAGCGCTCCGCTCAGCAGCAGGCCGTGTTCGGCGCCGTCGACCGGAAAGCTCAGGCGCTCCGAGGCCGCCAGCGGCTGCCCGCCCTTCTCCCACACCACAATGGGCGGCGGCTCGCCCAGTACCACGCACTGGAGCTCGGCCTCGCCACCACTCACCACCCGTACGGGCCGCGGGAAACGCAGGAAGCATGGAGGACTCCCCTGGGCCCCCGAGCCCGCCTTCATCGTGGAGGCCTGGGACGGCCTGCGGGGACGCGGGGGACACAGAGGGGCACGCGGGGGCGGGGACGTGGGGACCGCGGAGCTCTCCTGGCCGCCACTCCCGGATCGCCTCCTTACCCTCGGCCTGGAGCTGCGGTGCTGCGCGGAGACTCCCAGGCCCGTAGCCCGAGCTCAGGGGGCAGTGTTTCCTGCTGGCCTGCGCAGCCTGGCTTCCTGCTTTCCCAGCCTCTCTTCCCAGCCCCCTCCCACCGCCCGGCCTCTCTCCCTCCTCCCTCCCACCTCCAGCCGCCAGGTCCCCTGCCGCCTGCCCGCCTAGGGCCTGAGTGGCAGAGGCGCCTGCAGCTGCCAATCCCAAAAATATTCTCTGATGACACAGCTGGAGGACAAGAGCCCAGACTGGCTCCTCCAGGCTAAGTATAGAGCAGGCGGGACCACCTGCCCCCCGCCCTAGCCCCAGTTCTAACCTCAGTCCTCAGGGCCGGCTGAGCAGCTGCTTAGCTGCAAGGGGCCCCCAGAAAGTGTGAGGAGCTAGCCAGTCTGTTTCCCTGACAACACCTTAAGGAGCTGGCAGACCCCACCTTCCAGGCTCCTGTCCCACTTGATGCCACCTGTGTGTTGGCTGTTGAGTTGTGACACTCACAGTGTGTGTGTGTGTGTGTGTGTGTGTGTGTGTAGCGGGGGAGGGGTTGCAAGTGTGGGTAGGTCACTTGGGGTGAAAGCCCTCACCAGCCCCCTCCCTCACATTCCTGTCGGGAGTGGGAGATAAGGCTCAGGGCCACAGACGTCTGTGTCAGAGATAGGAAGTCTCAATGCCATGGGCAGGGGCATCTGGGACTGCTGGGCGTGGGAAGGACTGGTGAAGACTGAGGCCAGAAGGGTAGAAGAGGCGGGTGGTGGGATGGGGAGGAGGGAGTGGAGAGCTCCTTGGAAGACCCTGACAGAGGGGTACACAGGCTGTGTGTGGGTTGGCACTGACCAAGTGAACAATGGTACCCCTGAGGCTACTACTGTTCTTTCTGCTGCTGACCCTGCAGGGTGGGCATGGCTGCCATGGGCCAGAGGTGGATCAGCAACTTGTTCTGGCTAAGGTGAAGGCACTGTTCCTGGATGCTCTGGGGCCCCCGGCAATGACCGGGGAAAGTAGGGAGCCTGGAGTCAGGCGGCTGCCTCGAAGACATGCCCTGGGTGGCTTCGTGAGAAGGGGCTCGGAGTCTGAGGAAGAGGATGTCTCCCAGGCCATCCTCTTCCCCGCCACAGGTAATGAGGGTGGTGAACTGGCAGGGCCACTTTGAGAGGCTGCATGGTGGTCTGCACTCGTAAAGATTTACAGTCAGAGAAACCCTACGGGCATATTTCTGCTCTGACCTACAGGGTCGGTATGAATCAGAATGGACTTGATGATGGTGGGTTATGTCAGTGTAATGATGCCAACAGTCTTTGCTTGGAAAGAATTGCCTTGTAGTCTGAGCTGGGCCTTGTGTACTTTATATTTCGTTGTTAGCTTGTCTTTTGAAAAATGGAGTTATTGACATGGTTGAACCTAGAGGACATAATGGGGAGTGAAATAAGTCTATCACAAAAGGACAAACATTGTATGAGACCAATGTTGTAAAAAGTTAAAACGGAAGGTTTTCTTGATGAAAGAAACCATCTATGATGGTTGGAGTGGGGGCGGTGCAGAGATTATTCATGGGCTAGAGCAGGAATGGGGAACCTTTTTTGTGCCAATGGCCATTTGGATATTTATAACATCATTTAATATAAATTTATGTTGCTATGAAAAAAGCTCCTAAATTTTTTGAATTTCAAATCCTGCCTGCAGTTGCCTTGGTAGGGTCAGACCAAATGATTTTGAGGGCTTTTATGGCCCGCAGGCTGGATATTCCCCACCCCTGGGCTAGAGAGTAGACACATGTTAACATGACAAGGCAGACAATATACAACAAGAGGGAGGTTAGCAGAGGAAAGATGAAGGTAGCAAGAGACATAGGGAGAAATGCAATCATTAAAGTGAATGGTGGTTGTGGCTATGTGTCGTGGAATCGGTTCCAACTCATAGCGACCCTGTACAGGTCTTCTGAGGCTGTAAATCTTTATGGGAACAGAAAGCCTCTTCTTTCTCCCATGGAACAGCTAGTAGTTTTGAACTGCTGACCTTAAGGTTCGCAGGCCAATTCGTAACCACTACACTACTAGAGCTCCTTTAAAGTAAATAAATAGGTGTTTTTTAAAAAAATAGAGTTATTTAAAATAGTTTATCATACAATATTTCTGACATTAAAAAGATATTATAAAGAATAAGATAAATACCCATATACCTACCACCCAAAGTATCACTGCACAGTATCTGTCCAACAATTGTCAGTGCTGGTGAAGGCCAAGGGGACCAGGGCCTCTTACACATTGCAGATGAGAGTATGAACTGGTACAGCCGCTTCAGACAGAAGTTGGCAATATTATGTGAAATGTTTTCTTAAGTCCTTTTGGTGATGAACTAAACAATGGGTAAAGTATGTCATTTCCAAGAGCATGGAATCCCCAGATGTGGTAAGGTGCTCAGCAGAATGCTAGGCACGCAGTCTGCCCTGGTGAATGGAAAATTCCAAACCCTGGTCATCAGGCCTGCCCTGGCCTTTTCCTTCTTTCTCCACAGGCTCCAGCTGTGAGGACCAGCCAGATGCTGGAGGGCTGGCTCAGGAGGCTGTTGAGGGCCTCTTCACCTATATCTTCAGGCCATCCCAACACACACGCAGCCGCCAGGTGACTTCAGCCCAGC
This sequence comes from Chrysochloris asiatica, assembly GCF_000296735.1. Taxonomy (NCBI): domain Eukaryota; kingdom Metazoa; phylum Chordata; class Mammalia; order Afrosoricida; family Chrysochloridae; genus Chrysochloris; species Chrysochloris asiatica. Next base: position 9,896,003 of record NW_006408628.1, read on the forward strand.
TGTGGTTCCACACCGGGTTGGACGGGCCAGGCCCAGCAGCCCCCAATAGCTCTGAGCCCCTGCTCGGTCTGCTGACATTGTCGTCTGGGGGGCCTATGGCAGTTCCCATGTCACTGGGCCAAGCTCCCCCTCGCTGGGCTGTACTGCACCTGGCCCCCTCAGCTCTGCCCCTGCTTACCCACCCAGTGCTGGTCTTCCTGCTGCGCTGCCCACTCTGTTCCTGCTCAGCCCAGCCTGAAACTATGCCTTTCCTGGTGGCCCACACCAGGGACAGACCATCCAGCGGAGGGAAGAGAGCCCCGCGCTCCACTCCCCCGTTACCCTGGTCTTGGTCGCCAGCTGCACTGCGCCTACTGCAGAGGCCTCCGGAGGAACCCGCTGCCCACGCCAACTGCCACAGAGCCTCTCTCAACATCTCCTTCCAGGAGCTGGGCTGGGACCACTGGATTGTGCATCCGCCCAGCTTCGTCTTCCATTACTGTCATGGGGGCTGTGGGCTGCCCACCCCACTGGGCCTGCCCCTGCCGACCCCTGGGGTGGCCTCCACTCCTGTGCAGCCCCTCTATTTGGTGCCAGGGGCCCAGCCATGCTGTGCTGCTCTCCCAGGGACCATGATGTCCCTGCGTGTCCGAACCACCTCAGATGGAGGTTACTCCTTCAAGTACGAGACGGTGCCCAACCTTCTCACAAAGCACTGTGCCTGCATCTGAAGGGTTCTGCCTCCTGACCCCACGGCTGCTGGAAGAGCTTCTCCTCGAAGTTCTAAAGATGGGTGCTTCTCCCTTCCCTCTCTTTCCATTTCTCCACCTGAGGGCTCACCCTCCACCCCCATACCTCCTGTCTCAAGGGTAATGTGACAATAAACAGCATAGTGCATATGACTTGGCGTACATTCCTAGGCTTCTCTGATATGGGCTGGGACAATCTGGGATCCAGGAACATGAGACTGTGGGACCTCAGATCACTCAGTGGCCTGTGGTTCACGAACTGTAACCATTTATAGCTCCTAGCTATTGGGAAGCTATAACGCCCGCAGACAACACAAAGGTGCTCCAAGCTCTGAAGACAGAACTGGCTCTCGTGCAAACTGAACCTGACATGGCATTCAGGTGACCTGCCCCCTGCCCCTGCTACACCTAAAGGAATAGTGTCCACACCAAGGCAATCATCTCTAATCCCTGCCAATCTCTGCCCTAGCTGATGGGCACCTAGCCCAAGGTCAGCAGATTTATAGACAGGCCAGAGATGAGGCCGTTGGGGCTTGATGAGAAAAAGGTTTGTAACTGGTCAGATCTTGGCATCTCTTGGGCATTTGGGTGAGCTCTAATGTATTGGTAGGATCAGGAAAAACTCTACAAGAGCAGAGAGCTGGTGGCGTGTTAAGGTCAGATGGCCAGGGGTATAGCCCTGTGTTTGTAAACTTGCCAAAGGCTGAGTATATGGGAACTTGCTCTCCTGGGGTTCTGGTTCTTTAACCCTTTTGGCTCCCTTGATGCTCTCTGCATTTCTACTTGTAACCCCTTAATATCAGGAGGATGGAAAGACAGTCCATTACCGAGAAAGAGCTGCACCGTTTGGGATTAAGTACTCTCAGAGAGTCTAGGAGCGTGCAGAACAGTTCTTGGCTCTTTGCATTTCCTGTCAACTTTGTCTGTCTCCACCTTGACTGGGGGCTCTCTTCTCTGACCTTAAACAATAAAACAAGTTGCCAAATGTGGGACCCTATTCAGAGAAGCAGCAACACCAGAGATGGTGGCAGAGATGACGACACGAAGAGACAGAGCAGTTGAGGACTCTAGACTCATGGAAAAAGAAAGGCTGTGTACTGGCTAGTAGAATGTGCCCTTTAGTTGTTTAAATGATTATATATTCTTGAGTGTTTTTGTGTACACCAAAAAAACAAAAACAAAAACAAAAAAACCCAACAACAAGAAATGGAATAGAAGCAAACACTGTTGAATGATGATGCATGGAGGGAATTGTAATCATTGCAATGAAACGAAATATGATAGGATGAGTGCAAAACAGATGTTCTCCATGCACACTACCACTCAATTGACAATAAAAGCTTTAAAACAAAACAAAACAAAAAACAAAGTGCCATCAGGTGGACTCTGACCCATGGTGACCCCATGTGTGTCAGAGGAGAACTGAGCTCCATCAGGTTTTCAGTGGCTGTATTTTCAAAAGTAGATAGCCAGGCTTTTCTTCCAAGGTGTCTCTAGATGGACTTGAGTCTCTGACCTTTTAGTTAGCAGCCTAACATGTTGACTGTTTGCACCCTCTGGGGATTCCCCTTTCATCCTCTTGCTCACCCTAGGGTCCTGGTTCTTAGCTAGTAGGTTCTAGCCAGTGTCCCATTAAGTAGGGTGGGGATGTTCAGGTCTTTCAGATGGAAACTTTGAGAACACTTTCTGAGACTAACTGCCCAACTTCAGTGTGTATTTATGTTAGCAGGGTCTGTGACTTGTCAAAGACTCCTTTCTGTTAGTTCAGCTTGGTTAGGTGGGTGTAGAGGGCATAGAATCCTGTCTAGGAACACTTAGGATAACACCCTTTCACCCACTTGAGCGACCCTGAATAAGCTACTGTTCTTTACAGCCACAAAAGCCAGCCAGAGTATTTGTACACATGCCTTACACATGCCCCAGTCTCTGAGTCCCCAAGGAGGCTGTGGCTGTCTTCAAGGAGGGGACCTCCCTGTTCATAGCCTGGAGGCCCCCCAGTGTCTTCACCCAGACCCTGTATTGGAACCTCTCTTTGCTCTGGTATCCTGGGGGCTCCAGGCAAGTGGTGGATGCCAGAACCCTGGTTAGAATGGGCAGTGCTGGGGATGGGAGGTTTCCTTATATCTTGTCTGGGTTCTGTGTGGCTTCCCTTGCTAGAGACCCCTGTCAGGAGAGTGAGACCTTCCCTAGTGTCTTCAATCTTTCTGTGAATCACAGGCTCCTCATTCTTCTGGTAGGGACGCTCCAAAGTAAAGGGTGTCTAGATGCTCCCTGTTTCTGGGATGTAATGGGCTCTGGGGACATGCAGCTGAAGGGAGGGAGTCTCTATTCGACCACTTAGCAGATTGGTGTTGGTAGTAAAAGGTTTTCACACTTCTGAAGCAGAGATGAAAGTGAATACAGAGCCCTTAACAAAGCCAAATGTACTACATGTATCAAGGACTCTCTTTTATACTTTGTAGTGGGTTGCTACAAGTCAGAATAGACTCAGTGGCAATGGGGCTGGTCTTTTATGCTAAAGTGACCCCTTCTCTATGTGTGTGTGAGACAGACAGACAGGCACACACACACAAACACATACAAACACACACATACACAGAGTGTTATTTCTTCTATGATATTAGGTGATAGTGAAGGATAAGGTTTTTTTTGGTTTCTAAGTTCTTACTTAACAAAGTTAAAACTTGGAAATTCTAGTTTGGATCCTAAGATTTTTTCTTTGGAGTTTGACCACTCTGTGAAATCTGTGGAATCCCAAAACCGGGGAGTCACTGGTCTGGGTCTACCCTCCCAGGTTCTCTAAGGCTTTATTGTTAGGTACCATTGAGCCAACTTACAGGCTGTCCATGAAACACAGTAGAAAACTGCCCCACAGGGTTTCCGAGGCTGTAAATCTTGACGGGAGCAGAACGCCTCATCTTTCTCCCACGGAACCACTGGTAGTTTTGAACTGCTGACCGTGAGATTGGCAGCCCAACTCGTAACCACTATGCTACCAGAGCTCCTTGCTTATGGATGTAGTTGCTCAAAATTCCAACTGAAAGGGGAGGATTCTTTGTATCAAGAATCAAGCCTGTCCCCTCAGTACACAGGGTTGATAGGAACAGGCAACTTAGACATTGGCTACCAAAAATGGGGGGCTATAAAGGCACAAGGAGTCCTGCCGTGGCGCTGTGGGCTAATGTGTCAGACTGCAAAGTCATTTGAACTGCAAGATTGGTGGTTCAAGCTGCTCCTTGGAAACCCTATACAGGGTCGCTATGGGTCAGAATCAACTTGATGGCACTTAACAACAACAAATAAAGGCACAAAGGGGCTGGCTTACAAGCTTTCAAGAGTGTACTTAGTTTCAGAATGAAGGGTGTAAAGTAGAATCCCCACTGAATAGTTTTCATCTTGTCTAGATGGGTCTGGTGAAAGGAGATGGGGATAGGATTCTTTTGATTCAATAGTAAGTAATTGTTATCATGACTAATTGTGATTGTCACAACTGTAAATGTAGAAGATGCGGGGATAAAAAAGGGGAGTAGTTAATCTTTCATTCTAGGAAATGATGGTCCCCTAGGGCCATCAAGAGGGAAGAACATGAATGGAGCATGGTATCCTAACCAGAAAAGCAGAGATGGAGGCAGAGGTGATGGCATAGAGCGGTAGAGCAGCTGAGGACTCTAGACCCATGAGGAATGAGAAAGGCTGTGTGCCTGCAGGCAGGAGGCTGGTTTGCAAAATGTGTCCTTTGGACATTTAAATGAATATACATTTTCTGTGTGTTTTGCGTACATCAAAAAGAAAATTAAAAGGAATAGAGGTAGATACTTATAACTGATGGTGCATGGAAGGGATTGTAATCATTGCAACGAAACAAACTATAATTGGTTGAGTGTAAAACTGATGATCTGTCGTATCACTCAATTAAGCTATCACTTAATTCACAATAAACGCTTTGAAAAAAAAAAAAGACTGTGGTACCTCAAAAGTAGAGTACAGTTACTCTACTTTTTTTGGGGGTGGGTTGGATGCTGAGAGGTAAGCACTGTTTAGTTCCACTTCCTAATTATCTATTGGTGTGGCACTTACCATAAGGTGGGTTTGAACCACAAGGTTAGTGGTTCCAGCTGCTCCTTGGAAACCCTATACAGGGTCACTATGAGTCGGAACTGACTCAATTGTACACAACCACCACCAACCAATTATCTCCTGAGTCATGCCTTTTGTTTTGCACTTACATAGACACCCTTTTGTGTCTATTCTTGGACAACTCAACAGCCTCCTTATTCAGCTACCATGCTCAATCTCCCCTTCCCCAGTCCACCCTCCACATGACTGTCAAAGGGATCCTTCTGATGTGATCATATCCCTTAAACCCAAACCAAAGCTGTTGCCATGAAGTCCATTTGAACTCATAAAGAATGTGTAGAATTGCCCCACGGTGTTTTCAAGGTTTTAAATCTTTACGGAAACAGACCACCAAATCTTTCTCCCACAGAACAACTAATGGATTTGAACCACCAACCTTTGGGTTCGCAGCCAAGCACTTAACCACTGTGCCACTAGTACTCCTTTCATGTCCCTTTGTTGTTATTGTTGTTAAGTGCTGCTGAGTCAGTTTTGACTCATAACAACTCTGTATAGGGTTTCTGAGACTGTAAATCTTTGCAGGAACAGAAAACCTGATCTTTAACTTGTGTAATGGCTGGTGGGCTTGAACCACTGACCTTGTGCTTTGCAGTTCAGTGCTTATCCTACAGCACCACCATGCACCCTTCATGTCCCTTTGTTGTTATTGTTGCTAAGTGCTATTGAGTTGGTTCCAACTCATAGAGACCCTGTATTGTGTATCCGAGGAGCAGTTGGTAGGTTAGTAGGGTAACAATCCAGTGCTTATCTTACAGTGCCATACCAGGACTCCTTTGCTGCTCCTGTGTGCTGTTGAATCAGTTCTGACTCATAGTGACCCTGTATAGGGTTTCCAAGGTTGTAAATCTTTATGGGAACAGAAAGCCTCATCTTTCTCCCATGGAGAGACTAGCAGATTCGAAATATATGTTGTTGTTGTTGTTAAGTGCCTTTGAGTCGCTTCCGACCCATAGCGACCCTGTATAGGGTTTCCGAGGGTGTAAATCCTTACGGGAGTAGAAAGCCTCATCTTTCTCCCGCGGAGCGGCTGGTAGTTTCGAACCGCTGACCTTAAGGTTCGCAGCCCGATTCATAACCACTACGTTACCAGATTCGAAATATATATACATAGATATTGTTGCTAAGTGCTGTCAAGTCAGTTCTGACTAATAGAGACCCTGTGTAGGATTTCCGAGACTGTAAATCTTTATGGGAACAGAAAGCCTCGTCATTCTCCCAAGGAGTGGCTGGTGGATTCTAACTGCTGACCTTGCAGTTAGCAGCCAAGGAATAAGCAGGACTTCTGAGATGGTCTAAAAGGAAAATAATCTAAGCAAAACTCAACCTTCTTTATGTGGCACAAAAGCTCTTTGTAATCAACCCTAAACCTTATCTCATGTTTGCTCCTTCCTTCCTCTCCCCACCGAACCACACACACGCAGACTCTGATGATACAAGTTCTGGCCACTGCTCAGGCACGCCATTCTCTTCTCAAGTTGACCTATCTTTACCATATGCTGTTCCTTCTCCTCCTTGCCCTGTTCTGATGCCCCCTCTTTTGTGACTCTTCTGATACCCAGATGGCAGAGAGCCACTCCTACTTCACTGCTTCCCGGGGCCTTTTACATTTTACTTTATTTGTTGTTGCTAAGAATATGCACAGCACAACATTCAGTGATTCAACAATTTCTACACCTACACTTCTGTGACACTGACTATATTCTTCGAGGGGGCGTCTACACTCACCCTCCTTTTCTGAATTATGCCTCCCCCGTTAATATAAGAAGTCCTGGTGTGGTGCTGCGGGTTAATGCACTGGCTGGACTGCAAGGTCAGTTTGAACTGCAGGGTCAGAGGTTCAAGCTCACCAGCCACTCCTTGGAAACCCTATACAGGGTTGCTGTGAGTCAGAACTGGCTCAATGACACTTAACAACAACGTTAACATTAACTCACTGATGGACCCTTTGTATTGTCAAAAATATTTATTTGTAATTTTATAAAACATATATAGGTAAGCACTCAGAGTACAAATTCAAATTATTAACGATAAAGCTGAAATTCACTTGACCCTTACTCCTGTGTCCAGTTCCTTCCAAGAGGTGCATATCCTGCCCAACATTTTTCTGAATTTATGCATCGTGTAGATCCTGGTGTGGAGCTGTAGGATTAGCACTGGACTGTGAACCATAAGGTAGGCAGTTCAAACCCACCAGCTGCTCCTTGAAATCCCTATACAGGGTCACTATGAGTTGGAGCAGACTCAACAGCGCTTACCAACAACAACAATGTCCTCCAGGTTCATCCATGTTATGAAGTGTTTCACAGAGTCATTGTTATTATTTAGCATCACACAGCAGCCCACTGTGTGTCTGTACCATAGTTTGCTTATCCATTCTCCCATCAATGGGCATTAGGTTGGCTCCACCTTTTTGCAATTGTGACTAGTGTTGCGATGAACATGGGTGTACACGTAACTTTTCATGTGGCAGCTCTTATGTCCCTAGGATACATACCACATAGTAGGGTTGTTAGATCATACAATATTTCTATTTCCAACTTTTTAAGGAAAGACCATGTTGTTGTTGTTGTTGTCAGGTGCCATCAAGTCAGAACCGACTCATAGCGACACCATGCATAGCAGAACGAAACAATGTCCGATCCTGGGCCAACCTCACTACCGCTGTCACACTTGAGTCCATCAATGATGCCACCTGGCCAATCCATCTCATTGGGGGTCTTCCTTTTTTTCTCCAACCCTCCATCTTACCAAGCATGATATCCTTCTCCAGTGACTGTTCCCTCCTGACAATGTGTCCAAAGTATGAGAGATGAAGTTTAGCCATCTTGGCCTC
>NW_006408628.1:9905730-9906425 GCF_000296735.1 Chrysochloris asiatica
AACCTTTGCATTCCAATCACCAGTAATGAGCAATACATCTTGATTGCATGTTTGATCAATTTTAGATTGAAGAAGTTGGTAGAATTCTTCTCTTTCATCCTCACTGGCTGTAGTGGAAGGGCCATACTCTTTTCCATAGTGGTTATACATTTGCTTTTTTAAAGTTTTGGAATATGATTTTATTTGTTTTTTAAATTATACTCTTAAGTTATTACTTATTATTACTGTTTTATTGTGATAAAAAGATAAGAATACATTTTCCAATTCAATACTTTTTACATGTACAATCCAGTGACATTAATGATGTTCATCATATTATGCAGCTATTACTACCATCTGTTTCCCAGTTATCCCATAGTCATAAAAGGAAACTGAAAGCCCTCTAGGAACTGACTCCTCACTTGGTTCCCACTAATCAGAGTTCTCCATTGAGGATGATATTGATTGTTGTTGTTTTTATAAATTCCCTTACTCATATTGAAAGACTTTTTTCTATTCCTAGCTTGTTGGGTGCTTTTATCATGAACGGATGTTGAATTTTGTCCAATTATTCATATTGAAGTAATTTTCTTCTATTCTTAGCTTGTTCGATGCTTGTATGATGAACAGATGTTGAATTTTGTGAAATGTTTTTTCTACATTGATTGAGATGATCTGCTGTTTTTTTTTTTTTCTTTCTACTCTCTCTTTTTTTT